>NW_022631002.1:36791670-36973093 GCF_010015895.1 Lontra canadensis
TTACCAGGGACTCCTGTCCCCCAGGACCAGCCACAGCAGTGACACCTGCTGAGTGCTCTGCTGAGTTCCTCCCCAACCCTCCAGCTCCTTAGCCCTCAGACAACCCAGCCAGGTGGGTGCTATTGTGATGCCCGTTTTAGAGATGGGGAAACTGAGGCTCAGCCAGACTGAAAACCCTGCCCCATCACACAGGATGCAGAGCCTGGAGCTCACGAGAACTTCTAGAGCCTCCCTTGGAAACCATCTCTGTCCTGCCTCCTGCTCCTTCCCCTCCCTGCCCAGAACGCCTTTGCTAGCACACACTGCCCTAGCTCCACTCACGGCCTTAATAGCTCCAGCCTGCAGAAACAGAGCAAACTGATGGCCATGTGCATCACTTTTATGACGTTCATAAGAGAGCCATAATTAATTTCCCAAATGCACACAAGGCTCAGGGGATAGACTGGGTGCTATTCACAGATTGCAGGATCCTGTGACGGTTTTAGGCAAATGAGGAAAGAGTCTTATTTGCTTCTCTAACGGTTGCCTGGTGCATTTTGGTCTTGATGATGGCATTTCCAAAGCAGTTTCAGAAACAGATTATAGAAGTAGCATTTTTAATCTTTAGCAAAAACCCAAGATGTCAGGAAAATTGTAATGTCTGGCGTTTTTGTTTTGTGTTTTGTGTTTCTTTTTTTAGGACTGTTTTCTAGAGTTGGGGCAAAACGTGGCACACAATAAAGCAACAATGGCATTTACTATGTAAACAGCTACATTATCTCCAATCACTCAGACTTGGGCTGCCTGCTCCTTCCACCCCAACTTCAAGAGAGCAAGAAAGGGAGTCAAGGAGGCAGAAGCATGAGACTCACCACCCACCAGGAGGATCTGGGGCCAGGGAAGAAGCCCCTACCCTACCCCCAGTCTGGGATTCCACTGTGAAGAGATGTATTTCTCATGTGATGCCACTACCCCCAAGTACAGTGGTCCCTTTAGTGTGAAACAGACTGGAACCTAATGAAGAAGGTGGGTGGGATACCAATAAGAAATAAATATTTGGTCTTTGTCCCAGGTTGGTGGCACACAGCTCCTAAAACTTTTGGGATCTTCTGAATGGTGTGAGTGTCTTTTGTATGCTAAGGAGATGACTGGTGGCGGGGAGGACGGGGGAGGGGGCGGCCTTTGGGGCTTCAGGATGGGGGCTGGTCAAGAAAGACCAAGCATGATTAGAGAGTTGGAATTTCAGCCCCTTCGACCCCCATACCTCCCAAGCAGGGAGGGGTCTAGAAATTAAGTCAATCGCCATTGGCCAGTGATTTACTCAATCATGTCTGTGTAATGGAACCTCTACTAGAAAAAAAAAAAACCAAAAAAACAAAAACCCTAAACCAAGGGGTTCAGAGAGTTTCCTAGTTGGTGAAAGCACCACGTTCTGGCAGGGTGACATGCTCCCAGCAGACAGATGTGCCGTGTGCACCCACCCCCCATCTTGTCCTCTGTATCTCTTCCAGTTAGCAGTTCCTGGGGTGCATCCTTTCTAATAAACCATAGACAGAAAGTAAAGCACCTCCTTGAGTTCTGTGAGCTAGTCAAGCAAATGTTCAAACCCCAGAATTCCAACTAATTCACAGCCAGGTCAGAAGTGTGGGTGGCCCTGGACTTGTGATTGGCATCTGAAGGGGGCACAGCCTCTTGGGATTGAGTCCCTATCCTGCCGGGTCTACAGGTCTATGCTAACTCCAGGTAGCTAGTGTGAGAGCTGAATGGGATTGTAGGGCACTTAATTAGCATCTGGAGAGATGGAGGGCTGGCCGGTGTGGGAGCAAAAATACCCCCACGCATTTGCTCTCAGAGGGCTGGTTGTTAAAAACAGTGCACAGAAGAAATCCAGAACACACCCGGACAAGACTAACAGGGGACATGGTGGCAGCCTCAGAAGAAGGAAGGGCAGGCAAGGTGGCAGAGGCTCCATGGCATTAGGAGGACAGGTGTGGTGCTCAGGGAGGACAGACGGAGGGAGAAGGGGCTGTGAGAGGTCAGTGGCCAGTCCCCTAATCTCCCCACTCATCACACACCGCTTAGCCCATGCCAACCTCTGTGTGCTCACCGGAGCATGCTCGCAGGGCGGAAGGGTCCTGAATCGAATGAGCCAAGGAGCAGCCCTCAACCAGGCGCACCCAGAAGCTTCTGGATGAAGAGCCGACGTCCCCACCCTTCCTTCGGGATCATTTGGAAGCACGTCCCACGACATCTCCCGGAGCTGCCCAGAGACGCAGAGCCCCGGTTACCCCAGCAGTAACCTACGCACTGTCCTCTTTCCCTTCACCTCCTCACTTCTCTTCCTTACATCCTGGATCCACTCCAAAGCCAACTCTGTGCGGAGACGCTCATCTCTGGGTCGGCTTCTGGGAAAACCCAGCAGGACCTAGCCTCTCCCCATGGCTCATCACACTGCGGCCGGGGAGGTAGTGCTCTGATTTGCCAGACTTGGGCCACATGCCTGTCCTGGACCCAGATGGGGCACAGAGTTTAGACCCACATGAAACACAGGGGCTGAGGGTAGGAGAGGGGAGCTCCCAGGTGAACGCAGGGTGTGTCCCCAGAAGAGAGAATGCAGGTGTGAGCAGGAAAGGCAGATATCTGCCGTGGCCTGCAATGAGAGGGCAGGGTACACACGTATCACAAAGCATTCCAGAGGGACTCTGGAAGCTGAACAGGGTCCGATGGTGCAGGGCACAGGAAGGAGTTAGTGGACGGTGACTGCCACCATCAGAAGTTAATCTGCCCTAGGGCTGGGGCGGGGTGGGGGGGGGCGCAAGGCCACAGGAACTCTGCGCCGCTATGCTGCAGAGCAACACCTACCCAAGCCTCCGTCCTCACGCAGAGGTCACTTGTGGGAGGCTGTCCACCCCCTTCTCTGACTCATGTGTTTCTGTATCCCCGGCTGGAAGGAAGGAGCCAGTGGGGAATGAGCTCCCTGAGAGCCGAGGCGTGGGACTTACACACGGCAAGCTCTCAGAGATGCTGCTGTTTATGTAACAGGGCCCGGCCTGATGCCAGGAGCCCTGGGAGGCCTTTCCCAAAGCTTGTGCCTCAGAGTTCCCAGGTCTGCAGAATGTTTCTGCACATGCCCAGGGTGGGTGGAAGGGGCGGTGCGATTCTGCCATCTAGAAACTGTGGGAAAGGGAGGATTATGTGAAATTGGATGGGTGTCTACCTCAGGACTTCTCAGGGCCTCCTCTGTGTGGGGTACATAGGACTCTGCAGGGAGAGGCATCACATGCAGTGTTTCCCAAACTACATGACCTCGGAACACTTCTCAGAGCACGTGTCAGGACCAGGTTTCAAGGAAACCCACTTCGGGAAAGTGCTGACCCAGCAAGGCCCCCTTTCATTCCCCAGACGCCAACCCCTGAATGCATTCCAGACAATCCGCCAAACAGCCCCAGCCCTGGCTGCTCCCCACAGTTATCTCTCACCTCCCACCCCCAAATCTGACATAAGTACAAAGTAGGCAAAGCCAGCAGAGTCAAAGGCAAGTCTAAGCCACTCCAACTGCGTAGACACAGCGGAGCCCATGGCTATGGGTGTGTTGTGTGTCCTCAGACTTCCCCCATTACTGTGTGTCAATAATTAAAAGACTTGTTTACCTGAGAGCTTGAGTCCCTGTAACCCTGGGTGCCCGTTACTGTCAGCAGTTGTCAACAGCACACGTCTCGTGTCATTACCGGATGAGACATCTTATTACAGAAATTGCAGCTGAATCCTCATTGCTTCCTTTCTATTCCCACCATGATAAGACTCGTTGTAAGGCATCTTTTTTTTTCTTTCTTTTTTCTTTTTGGTGTGCAGCATCATTGTTTCCTGCCTCACCTCATCTCTGACAAGACGTTATCCGCACGTAGTCATTCTTCCAGGAGCGTGCTGGGCTTTATGGGCTCTACAGGAGGTACGTTTCTGGAAAATTAAGTGCCAGTGATGCCTACTTGTCCTAGCAGTGCTACCTGAAATGGCCTGGAACCATCGCCCCGACAGCCCCCAAGATGCCGCTAAAAACACTGTATATCCTCATGGCGTTTTCAGGAGAACAAGACTATACGCAAACTCGCCCCCGACGCAGGGCTCTCTGCACACACCCTCTTGGCAGGGTTTGCCCATCCCACCTGGGCTCCCACATTTGTAGTTCAGGACGAGAGGCTGCTTTGTCTCCTGTGAGTCAGACAAAAAAGCCTGAGTTTGGTCCCTTCAGAAGCCAAGAGCAGGCCACCCCCAGCCTCACAAGTAAGGAGAGGATTTACTAGCCCACAGCCATGCTGACCAACTGCCCCCTTCACTTCCACTTCTCAGAGGCTTCGCCTAATGTGCAAAACTCTTCCGCACCCAGTCTTGAAGGGTGTCCTCGTCACAGTTCTGCGTGGACAGGGCAAGCTCGTTAAATCTCCGGTATAGGGGAGAGAACCTTGGCTCTAGGACGAGCGGCCTATGGCTCCAGGACATCAGAGTGTTAGTGGCAGGATGAGAACCAGGCTCGTCTCAGGATGCCTGGGCAACGCTCTACACCTTCCTCCGATATCTCGGCAGAAAAATCAAGCTGGGCTCTGAGATGGTTGAGCTGCAGTCCGGCCTGTGGGAACTCTGCTTCTTCCAGCGGGGAGGGGGCCCAGCGGCTTGAAGGCAGCCACGCCCTGCTCCGGGGCCACCCGGGGTGCTCTCAGCCCTCTGCTCTCTTGTTCCTTGCAGACAGTTGAAGTACATTCTCCCTCTCTCTCTCTCCCCCAACATCAGTGTCATTTCCTATTCCCCAACTTTCCCATCAGACTGCCCCTCTCGTCGTCTCCCAGCCTCTGCTTGGGAGCGGAGTGGTGACCCGCCTAACCTGGTCTAGCCTGAGGGCATCTGGATGGCTGGCACCAAGTAGCTGAAGCCCCTTGACAAGGAGGGACCTATGTACCGTGCCAGACGCCTCTTCCTGGCCAGCCCAATGCCACTTCCAAAAAGCTCCTGTGATACCCCAACAGGAGCGGCAGATGTCTCCTGCCACAGCCCTTTCCGCCCCACATGCCCCCCAGCTGCCCACTGCCCTCTCTGTTCTGGGGGCTTCTGCGGGCGCAGGTTCTGTGTCCCTCGCCTCTCACAGTGCTGGGCACAAGAGGGGAGCACCCTTGCTGGGTGAGAGCTGCAGGTCACTGAGTGGGTTTGCTTTCCCGCATCCCTCTCCCTGAAGAGGAAAAATGTCCCATGGGGACAGCCAGATACCTCCCTGCGAGAGCAGAGAAAGAAGCAGCCAAGGGCAGGATCAAATGTCTGAAAGCGCAAGCCTTCAAGGATCCGGGGTGGCGCCAGGGACACATCCCTCCCCTTTTCCCTGGTCCTGCAGTGCATCCAGCGGAGGAGAGTGGCTGAGCATCTGCACAGGGGTCACAGGCCCGCACTCCTTTGCAGACTAGCTGATAACCGCTTCACACCAGGAGAGCCTCCAAGCACACAGACACTGATTTTGACCCGTGACCAAGACCCACTGTCTCGTTTTAATCCACCCGGAGCATGGCTGAGTTCCTGGTCTTCACTCTTCAGACTGAGCACAGAAAAAAGAATGTGAAATACCTCATTAATATTTTTTTTGTGTTGATTATATGAAGAAGTGCTAACATCTTGACGATACTGAGTTGAAGAAAATATATTATGAAAATTAATATCTCCTCTTTCTTTTGACTTTTTTTTTTTTAACATAGCTACCAGAAAATTTCAAATCCCACATTAGCAGTATATTTCTATCGGTTGGCCCTGTGCTGCCAGGCCGAGCTTGAATATGGGAAGAAATGACTCTAAAGCCCTTGGCAAAGGCAGACAATGTGTTTTCTGTGGGTCACACTGAGGAGTATGGGCTTTATGTAGACATAAGGCACCCCAGGTCCTGAGGATACATCTGTCAAGAAGAAAGACATGGCTCCCCCCTGGTATGGCTTAAGTTCTAGAAGGGAAGACAGACCACGAACAACTAAGTAAGTAAATGAGCAAGACAATGTTAGATAAAGAATAAACCTGAATGATAGGGAGTAGAGTGACTGGAGAGCCCTTTAGGAGGAATGTTCAGGGAGGGCTTCTCGAAGGAGGTGGCATTTAAGTTGGGACTAAATGAAGACATGGAGCTGATGAAGCAAATGCTGGGCAGAAGGAGCAACAAACCTCAGTGCCCAGCAGGAGCAGGGGTAAGCCATGGGCATTTGGGAGCCAGAGCTGACTGACCAGAAAGAAACAAGAGTAAGATCCCCTGGACCTCACACAGGGGTCTCGTGTCTCAAAAAGAGTGGCCATCCAAGGACACTGGGTGATAATTTCTGTGGCCTGAAAATCAGGGTATCTGGGCTGCTGTAATCTTTCATCCACTTATTGGTTGTGGCTTTAGACAAACCTTTCTTTTTGCTGAGTTCTCATCTCTGAAATGGAGTAGGGAGGCTTGCAAGGCTGCCTCACGGGAGTTCAGTAGGACCCAATAAAGCAATAGTTGTGGATGCTTCCCTCACTCCACACCACTGAAAGGCCTTCCTCTATGGTCTGGAAACAAGTACGACGGCAATGACGATCCATGGTGAGAGTGTGAACAGCCTTCCAGCAACAACACACATAACCTGAGTTCGTACAGAACTGTGGGGTGGGGAGGGCATCTCGGAAGAAGTGGCTTTTGATCTGTGCCTACAGTCAAGCAGAATGGAGGGAGATAAGATGACCAGAGGAGAGGAGGGCATGACACCTGCCAGGGTTTGGAAGTAGGGAAGGACAAACATGTATGGAAGACAGAGCACATGCCAGAGACTAGCCTCAGCAAAACACCAAGCGGACAAATGCTACTTACCCAAACACTGTGCTTGTGAGGAAACCACCAATGCCTCTGGGGCAGACCTTCCCCCATTACCCAAGATGGCCCCAGACTGATCCCAATGCCTCTCCAAGACTGTGCCCACAGCTTGTTGGTAAGAACAGACAGCACCAAACATGTAGATAAGAAATGTATAATGAATAAACATTATTTAAAGGGACTGCATAATGCCATGAATTTTTCAGTGGCAAAAACAGCCGAGAACTTATTAAAAAATGCATGAATTTCACATTTGATTATAAGTCAAGAGCAACCAAAAAGAGAGAGGGAGAGAGTTCAGTGTTGTAGGGGGTGTGGGGGGTGGCAAAAGACACCAGCAGCCTTGCAGACTGGAATTAATGAGGTTGTTCCTAACGGGGAAGGAGTGACATGGTGATTAGTTAATTACTATTCAGCCGCCTGTAATTAATGCACAACTGAAATTGGTGTACAATGAATTAAACTACCACATAAAGCTGCTACCCAAATTGAGCCAAGGACCTTGATTACTGATTGAGGAGGTCTGTTACCACGGCTGCAACATTGTGATTTCAACAGTATCTCCCTCTGACAGCTTGTTGCACGACTAGCAGGAGAGTTGAGCTGAAGAAACCCGCTGCCTGAGGCTGGGTGTGATTCTGATGCTCACATACAGGGTGGGGCTCCCCACACTGGGTGGGGCTCTGGCTGTGCCCCAACATCCAGCCCAGGGTGAGCCCACAGAAGGTGCTAGGGAAGGGGTGTTGAGGACTGGATGGCGGGAAGGAAAGAGGGATGAGAGAGGAACAGGGATGCAGCTACCAAGGAAGAAAAGAATCTGCTCTCTGCTCTCCGGGAGCATCCTTATTATCCCAGGCTCAAAGGCATCCTTACCCCTTTCTGAGGGCACTGCACACAGGCTGAGGGCTACTGCGTTCTCCACCCAGCAGCCAAAGGGATCTTTCATAAAATCAACTCAAACTGTGTCTCCCCTGCTTAAAACCCTACTGTGGATTTCTACCATAGTGAGAATAAAATGTATTTTCCCTAATATGGTTTATGAGACCTCCACTACCTCCCTACCTCATTCCTCCCCTCCTCCACATTCACATGGCCCAGCCCTCTTGATCTTTCTACACCACAGAATCTCCAAGCTTAAGTCTACCCCAGAACATTTACACATGCCATTCTATCTGCTTGGAACTTTCTTCCCAGGCTTTTCCTAGAGATGAGGTCTCAGCTGAAATCTCATCTTCCCAGAAAGACTTGTTCTAACTTCTTCATGTAAATTAGCCTTCCCACTACTACTATTATTCTCTGTCACATGAACCCTGATTATATCCTTCATGGTATACCCTAGGATCTGAATTATTTTCTTTAGGTATGCTGTCCCTTATTGATGCTGTTTCCCCATTAGATCACAGTCTCCGCAAGGGCAGAAGGTGTCTGTTCTCTCCCATGTACACCCATGGCCCCAAGACTAGTGTCCAGCAAGGAAAAGCAGCAGGGAGACCCACCACAAAGGCCACATGGAGGGCCCCTACAAATGATGGGTCTCATGGTACAGGAGACACCAGAGGTAACTCAGAAATTCCTTCTAGCAGAAGTCCTGGGACTGCCCATTATCCCCTCGTTATGTGCTATCCCCACGTCCCGTGCCCCTGAAGAAGTGCGCCAACCCAGTACAGCTAGAGGGACCCCACAGAAAGACGTGACTATAGGAGTCAGAGACCAGCTGAAGCAGCCAGTCCACACAGAAGCCTTCACTAACCATATGGTCTCCTCTGGAGCCCACCCGCCCCCATGCCCAGAGCTCCACAGGGCCTTCCTCCCCATAGACAGGGCCCTGGGAGAGTAGAGCCTGTCTACCCATGGCATCTCAGGTGGTGCTATGATGACCTAAGCCAAATGCCCTGGAGACTATGAGGTCCCTGGGGACAGAAAGCACATGCTCCTCTCTGTGCCCCGGTGAGCGTGGCCCACCACTGACACCCCAAACACACTATTGTGCCAGTCAGGGCCTTGTGGTTATAAGTAACAAGGCCTGATTCAAACTGGTTTAATTGACTAAAGGGAGGAGTTATTGACTCACTGACAGAAAAAGTCCAAGAGAGGCTTCAGGCATTGCTGTATCCAGGGCTCAGTGAACAGGACACTATCCCTCCTCTTCTGTCAGCTTTGCCTTCCTCCTGGGAGACAGCTCTCAACTAGGATCTCCCTAGGAAGTTTTTCTGTTTTGTTTTGTTTGTTTGTTTTTTAAGATTTTATTTATTAATTTGACAGAGGGAGAGAGCACAAGAGCAGGGAGAGTGGCAGGCAGAGGGAGAGGGAGAAGCAGGGTCCCTGCTGAGCAGGGAGCCCAATGCTGGGCTCAATCCCAGGACACTGAGATCATGACCTGAACCGAAGACAGACGCGTAAGTGACTGAGCCACCCAGGCGCCCCTAGGCAGGGGTTCTTAACAATCATTTTTATATTAGTCTGGTGAAGCCTATGGGCTCTTTCTGAGAATAATATTTTTAAATTTCTAACATATATATAATTAAAATAAGTGGATAAATAAAATATATAAATACATAAAGTAAAAATGTAAAATTTATTTCATAAAATAATACATATATGCTTAAAATAAAAACACGGGAAATGCAGTTATGCTACAATACAGTTCTACACATTCACCTAAGTCAAGAACCCCTGCCCTGCGGGTGGTCCCCAGGAGCTCCCCACCCACATTCCCCACAGCAGTACCCATGAAAGCTCAGGACTGGTTCTCACTGGGTCAGCCTACGCCACCTAACCACCTGGGCACCAATCACTGGCCAGGGTGCTGACTGGCCAGACCTTGGTCATGTCCTACATGGAGATGGGGGGGCGGTTAGGCCAGGTTCAAGCTCCCCTGAAACATAGTGATTGGGAAGTAGGGAGGGAGGAGTGATCCCAAAGGGGAAGCGGGCAGAAACAGCAGAGCTCACGAGTGAGTGACAAGCCCAGCTCCAGCACGTGGAACACAGGGGGCAGCTGCTTTTACATCTCCGTTTCCCCACCAAACGGTGATGACTCTGGACAGTCACTTAACCTTTCTGAGCCTCATTTTCTCCCTCTCCAAAATGGGGGGACTCACCAGCACACAAGGAGCAGAGACTAAGAATGAAGCTCAATATGGACACAAAGTACTGAGTGAGTGCTCAGCTAACATTTGCTTTTCCCCGTAAGTGTTTGCTGAGCACACACATTGTGCATGCATCCTCGACAGGACACAGATACTTTCTGCCCAATCCAGCTCTGGGGTCAGCCTCTGTCCAGCTGCCAGCCAGCCCCCTGTGGCTCTGTAGGGTTAAGTCTTTGGGAAGGAGGAAAGAGCCTCAGGTCAGGTACTGCTGAGGTCAGGGAGCCCTGGGCAGGCTAGGAGGTTCATGGGGGCTGCTCAGAGGGCAGGGACTATGGGTTCAGACCAGACCAAATGTCACCTTGCCCCAGCCCCAGGCCAGCGGGTCTCAGGGTGTCTTTCTCCCTGTGGGTCCCACATCAGGAGGCATAACTACTTCCCAGAGCCCTGACCCCTCCCTCAACCACAAAGGAAGAGAAGAATAAGCTACTCCCCAGTCTCATGCCACATAGGGAAGTCTGAGAACATTAGCTCAGCCCCCAACTTGGTGTTCAGGCAAGATCCCACGGAAGAGGATCAGAACACAGTTGAACCTTCCTTCCACTCAGGCTCTGGCATGATAGGAGACAAGCCGTGGCTCCCCGCCCCATCAGCTTTAAAGGAAAACAACTGCTAACTCCAAGCAGAAATTTCATGAGGACTTGGAGGAGTCTCCATGCCTCTGCAGGACTCAATTCTCCCATCTGCACAATGGGGGCAAGAATCCCCACTTCCTGGCATTGTCCTGAAATCACGGGGATGAATGAGGACGCAGCTCCCCCACCAAGTGCTCTTGTAGTTCACATCTACAATGGAACCAGGCCGGGGAGGATGGGACCTTGGGGCCTGGCCCATGGGCCCTGAGGAAACCCCCCTGGGGAGTGTGCTCTGCCAGCACCATAAGGCCCTGTTTCTGTCTGCCTCCTCTCGGGCTCTGCACTTGCTTCCAGCTCCGACTCCCTGGGTGATGGCCAAAGCCCATGTCAGACCAAACTTGCAAGATTTCCCGAGAAGGAGAAAATTAGATTTGTTCTCGGTCTGACTTGCCCTCCTCCTCCTTCCAAAGGTTCTCTAGCTGGCTCTGATGCTCCACTGAGGGGCTGATTCAGTCCCCACTGGTTCCTTCCACTGAGCAGCAGCTCAGGCTCCCGTTCAGGCACCCCAGATGATCGAAGGGGGAGGCTAGGGAAGAACCTTCCTTTCTGACTCTGGAGGGGAATCTATAGGTTATGCTCTTGCAGAACACAGGATGCCTCAGCCTGAGAGGTACTGAGAGGTGTTCCCTCCTGGGATTGGGAACCTCGCCCTGGCTCCAGCTCTGTCACTAAACACCCGTATGACCTTGGCCTGTCACCTCCTTGGGTCTCAGTGTCTTTGTCTAAAGATGGGTCCACTTATTCTCATCCTGACTGCCCCTCATGGGAGATTCAGGAAGCTGAGGTCAGACACAGGGCACAGTGGGTGTCACCTCAGGATGAGTCCTGGCTCCGTGGGGCACAGACTGTTTGCAGATGCCTGGCTGCCCAGAAGTGAAGGGCCATGGACTGGAAGGCTCAGAGGCCTGGCCAAAGGCTTTCCCCTGCCTGCTGCCTACTGGAGGGAGGGGAGAGCAAGCCCAGAGGGCCACGCTGAACTTGCATGGCCCGTAGGGGAGGAGAAATGAACTCCGGGGCCTTGGCTCCCCACTCTGAATAGCGTGGTCAGGGGCCTGAAGCCTGTCAGACTGTGGCCGGTCACCAGCTGAGAGAAGCCTCCATGTGGAAGCTCCCAGTTTATTGGAGGTCTCAGGAGAGGAGGTTCTAGGACCTGGTCACACTGCCAGACTAACAGCCAGCACTGAGGATGTGAGAGGCTCCTAGGAGTTCTGCCTGGGGAATGAGGAGGGGACCATCTTCATGCCCCTGGGCTCTCGGACAAGAACTCCCAGGGGCTCACGGTGGGGTTGGGGACACCTACAGGGGTGCAGGGAGAGGCCAGAGGACCATGTCTTTGACTACAATTTTGGTTTTTCTTTTTTTTTTTTGAAGTATAACATACATCCAGTAAAGTATCTGAAAGGTCCAGCTCAGTTAATTTTTAACTTACATGCATGTGTAACATTTCCAGCATGTGGGGTTCCCACCCTGTCTTCCGCCACTGACCCCCCTACCAAGGTGATCACTTCTATCAATGTCAGTGTTTGAGCTTTGTGTAAATGGTTTTGTGTGTATGTCCAGCATAATGTTTTTGAGACACCTGTGGTAATATAGATATCGGTAGCTGTTTTCTGTTTCATTTCTGAGCAATATTTCATCATGTCGTTGTACTCATTTTGGTTATCCATTCACCTGTTGGTAAGCGTCTGGGTGGTTTTCCAGTTTGGGACTATTATGAGTAAAACTTCTATGAACATTCTTGTTTCTATCTTTTGGTGCACACAAGTCATTCATTTTTTTGGATATATACCCAGGAGTGCGAATGTTGGGTCAGAAGGTATGCACACATTCAGTTTTAAGAGAAAATGCTGTTTTCCAAATGAACGTATCATTTTATGTTTCCACTCATATTGCTGAGAGTTCCAGTTGCTCCACATTCTCGCCAGATCTTGGTGATGTCCATCTTTTCCATTTTGGCCATTCTGGTGCGTGTGAAAGAGATCTCACTGTAGGTTTGCTTTGCATTTCTCTGATGCCTGATGATGCTGAGCATGTTTTTGCTGGCCATTTGTGTATCTTCTTTGGTGAAGTGCCCATCCGGATCTTTCACTCAACTCCTTCTTGAATTGTCTTTCCTTTCCTTGATTTGTAGGTATTTATATATTCCGGGTGGCAAGTCCTTTGTCACATAGATGTAATATGAGTATCTCCTCCCACCCAAGGAGTTTGTTGAAATGGCTGATTCCTTGGCTGCTCCCTAAAGATTCTGGTGAAGAGGGCTTTGAACCAAGGCCTCCCCTGGGATCTGCTGCCTTGCTCACATTTTACTGTGAGAACCACACTGAAGTGCAGGGTGGGAAGGCAAGGCCCAGGATGAATCCCCATTCTGAACAAGTCTGCAAACTTGTGGAAGTTGGTCGGGGCTCCTAGCAGTCCCCATCCCTGCCCCCAACTCCACTCTGTCCTGGGGGAGGGAGGAAAAAAAGAGGCTTTTCCAGGCAGCAGAATGTCCCAGGTTCTGCACACAGCTTAGAGAGTCGACAGATGTGGACTGAAGGCCTCTGGCTCTGTCACTCCTAAACCTCCTTATGTCTCAGTGTCCTCATCTGTGAAATGGGGATAGTAACTATGTTTACCTCAAGGGTCACTGAAAGAGCTAAATGAGACAACGCATAGGAAGTGCTTAAGCCTAGCACACAGCAGTGCTCAATAGATCGTAGACAGCTTTACTTATTAAATGACATGTGGCCTTTCGCTTTAAATGGCCACCATCTGTCTCCATAAGGGCTCAGCTTTTCCTTCCAGGAGGCCTCTGTCCAGTTCACTCACATCGGTCCTGGAGTTGCACGCAGTCGTTTAGGAAGGCCTGACCAGGCAGAGCACAAGCCCCGGGAACCTAGCCCTGGAGCCCAGCCCTGCTGCTCAGGGCTTATCGATAGAGGACGCCAAGAGTGGATGTGGCTCTGGCCCCACGATGGTGCTCCCACCTGCCAGGCCACCCTTCTCCCAGAGGAACATTTCTGTCTCATCCCTCCCCGAGGGTGTCCTTGCCCTCATTTGTTGTGGGTCTGTTTTGCTGATTGACTGCAGCTACCTGCTGGCAGCAATTTCAGCCAGAGACTTTACCCAATAGAATAAAACAGCCGTCACCTCAAGAAGGTAGCAGTAGAGTAAATGCCTGTGTGCCCTTTAGATTTCAGGAGCTCCTCAATTACTCTGCCAGCCCCAGAGAGGCAGCTGCCCGAGGACTGGGAACATGTCAGAAAATCTTGCCTTGGCCTCTCCGTGCATGGCATGGGGTTCTGGAACAGTCTGGCAGCCGGGCTTGTATGTCATGAGTAGCATTCAGTCTGTTTGTGGAATGAATGCATTAACTAACCTCAGATCCTTTCATTCACTCAGTTTCAATTAAAAAAGCATTATGGAGCAACTCCTGCTTTCACTAAATGTGTGTGACCAGACCTGAAGAGTTGGTTTTGCAAAACACAGACTCACCCTCCTGATGGGATGGACGGGGGTATGACTTGGCAGAGCTGTTGACCTGCTTGAGGGACATTTCTTCTTGGGAATCCCATGGACTTAGAATCCATAGCCACAGTGAGAAGTTTTCCTATCTGTCTAATCTCTACCCAGCCTGCTGTCGCCTAACTAGACTCATTTCCTGAATCTGTACTTTGAACCTGACAGTCTGGTACATTTCTCAGTCCGAGGTTCCACCTCCACCGAGGGCACCTTCTCCCTCAGACTCAGGGAATGGACTCCTCTCAGGAGCAACTAAGCTGGGGTAGAAGGAGCCACAAGGACCCAGGCTTAGCCCAGGAGGGAAGATGGACAGACCATCCCCACAGTCCCTCACTGTACAGAGGGACCTAGAGAAAGGCAGGAACACCTTTTCAGAAGCCCCCTTCTGGTTTTACCCTGTGGGCAATGGGTTGCAGTTGGACTCGAGTCTCTAAGGATCTGGTCTTCCCTGGGCATCTAAGGACGGATTCCAGAGTCCCAAGGAGGACTGGACCGTCTCCTCAGCAGACACACTGGCCCCTCCTCTATAAACCTCTCAATACCCAGGCTCTACACACAAAAACCTGCTATGTAGTGTTGGTGCCCAGACAGGGCAACATGTCTGGAGACATGCATCATCTCTTGATCCAGAGGTACAATATAGCTCATGGCAGAATCTCCCCAGTCCTGTAGGTGTCAGAGTCAAGCCCCAAGTAAGCTGGCTTATTAGATACTGTCAGAACTCCCCGCTATAGAGGACTGACTAGTGGCTGGCCATTTCATCTGCCAGCCTGCCTCTCCAAATTCAGAAGCCCTTCGCGTGTCCTGCTTGCCCACAGACCACCCCTGGGCAAATTTGCCCGACCCAAGAACTTTTAAGCCCCACCATGTCTGTTTCCCGTGTGATCTTCAAAATGATTTGGCCATTGCCGCACACAGTCATGGACACGAGGCCTTGCAGGGTATGAGCACGTGGCCACTGGCAAATGATCTGCCAACGCTTACCAGCACGTGCCTCCTTGAAACATCTTATAATGTCAACTAATAAGAAAAAAATGGCATCCACAAGGAAAGAAAGCAGTCAGCCTTCCAGAGGCGTGCTTGCTCAGAGAGGGCTGCTCTCTGACAGTGGGAAGGAAATTGGCCAAACCAATGGAGACTCCCCAAGGTACAGTTTTAAGAGAGAATCTCTCCCCATAAGTCCTCAGCAAAAAGAAGGCAGGCTCCATAGACAGACGATGCCCCCTCCCGGGCAAACAAAAGGAAAGATGTGATAGTCACACCAGGATACAAAAACCTCACAGGAGCCAACGAGTGAACGCCATGACAACAACCACTGGTGTTTATTGGAAATCTTCTCTCTGTTGGACTCAGGCTCAGAAGTTCACATTTATCTTCTCAGTTAATCCTTGAAATTACACCAGGAGACCCTCTTTATTATTGCTTCCATTTTACGGTGAAGAGATTAGGTGTCTGAGAGGTTAAGGAACTTGCACAATTCACAGAGCTAGTAAGTGGCAGAATTAGGCTTATGCACAGGCCTATCTAATTTTAAATACATTCAGCCCACTGTCTGTCTATTCCATGCCTCTTCAGCATGCCTGCTATGTTAGGACTGGCCCCAAAGTGGTTAAGGCTCGGCCCAGAGCTTCCCATGCAGGCCTGGGCCAAGACATTCATCAGCAAAGCTATTTTTGGACAACCCCCAAAGGCTCCCACCTGGACCTTGAGTGAAGCCGAGACCCCTGGGAGGTCTCCAGTCCCTGGGGAGACCCTGGGACTATCCTGACCTCCTGAGGCATGAGTACCTGGACATCAGCAAAAGCACCATCTTTGCCACCTGGCCAGAGGGAAAGTTTCCGTTTAGCCGAGGAATTGTCTTTACTCTCTTTAATTGATGACAATGATCACACTTCAGTTAACCTCAAAACCCTCTTTGGCTTCACACTCTGTTTCAGAAGCCAAAGATGGAATTGCTTTTCCAGTCCTCCCCTGAAGCCAACCAGCCTGCACACAGGCCCTGACAGCCCTCCTACCACTCTTGCTTCCAACAGAGTTCTGGGGGTACCTGCTTTCTAGCTGTGACCCAACACTGCCCTGGCCAGCCCCAGAGCCCACCCCCCAAAGACAGGCCAGCTCCGAGGCTGAGGATCCTCTCATAGTCAAGCTGTCTGCTCAGGACAGTCAGAAATGCTACTGACCAAGAGATCAGTGACTAGGAGGCAAGGACTGGCCTGGTAGCACCTAACTGTATGACTTTGGGTTATTCTCACGTCATTGCTGAACTTGGTTTACTTCTGTAAAAGAAGGGGTGCTTGCAACCTACCCCCACCCCAGGTAATAATGTAAGGTAAGCACTCACTTGCCAGAGAGTGGCGGGGAAGGATCTCCCTGCTGTGGGTGAGAAGTCCCACCCCTGTGCCAGGCACTCCATCAGCAGCAGCTTCAGGTAAACCTTCACGAGTCTCACTTGAGAAATTGTGTATACAAATCCCATTATTAGTGACGTAGCCCCCTCTAATTTCACTCTGAGCGCTCTCTGTGGGACCTTAGTCAATATTTGCTGAAAATCAAATACGGACCTTGTTATGATTCAGTGCAAACACTGTGCTAAACTCCACCAAAGCATGACCCAGGCTCAAGAGAGAGAACATTAAATTACTTTGCACAATAGTCCATGGGATGAAAGGCATCTCCTGACCCCTCTTCCAATTTAGGGGACCCAGGCTCTGCCCAGGCATTCTCATTGACTCAAGGACTCCACTATCCCAATGGTGCATCGCCATCAACATGCCTGAAAATACGAGGCACGGAGCCTGGCACATTCTCGGTATCCAGTGAGCAAGGGAGGGAAAGAAAGGACTGAGAGTAGGGTGGCAGCAAGGCCAGACCCAGAGTCGCAGAGTCTGGAGTTGGTCTTGCCCTGCCACCCCCGTCTGCATTCTCTGGCTTACCCTCCGAGTCTCTAATTTCTCACCTGGAAAATAAAGTGAAAATTATATACAGAAAGGATTAAATGAAAGAATCTTAGTAAAGGCATAGCACAGTGCCTGAAACGTAGTAGACTCTCAAAAGCTACTGTAATACATCAACCACCTCATGATAATAACAAAGCCACATGTCCAAAAGCACAATTCAGATATATGTACTTGGAGACGTCAACTATTTAAAAATGTAGACCTAGGAAAAGGCAGGCCAGGACTCCACTTAGGACGGGGTTGTAAATTCTAGTTTGGGGCCTGCCCTGCTTCAAAATCATGCCATTATAATAGGAAGAATATAATTCAAAAAATTGTGAAACACAAAGCTGTCTTCAAAAACAACATAAGCATCACAATGAAGAGCGATGAATTAAACACACAAAGGGGCAGTCAGCTGCCACACACAAACACAGAACTCCAGGGCACCCTGCAGGGGTCATGGGGACTGAGACCATCCCCCAGGAGGCGGGAGCCACTGCTTGATCCAGCAGACTAGAGCTAACTTACAAAGGGTGGCTAGGAAAGAGTGTGACCGCCACTGTCAGGTGAGGGGTGCACTAGAGGACTGACAAGTCTAGAATCTGAGATCAGTGGAGGAAGTCTCAGTGGTAAGATCTATAGAAACCGTGAGGTGCTGCTAAGTGTTATTGGTGCATTGAAGAGGAAAATGACAGACTCCCGTCAGCCCATTAACAACCAACTTCAGGTATGGCATGACAGACAGAAGGCCTCTGTGATGGTGCTGGACCAGATCACCCCCTCCTACACTCAAAGGAACAGACCAGGCTTCAGAGGAGCCCTAGGATCAACACGCAAAAGCAACTAAACTTCAGAAGGACCGACACCTCCTATGCCCAAGTCAAGGCCTTGAGAGAAAAGAACTGCAGTCCTGAGAGTTGTGATGGCGACATGTGAGTGCAGGCTTGAGAGCACGGAACCCCCAGATTCCCCAAACCCTCTCTGCCTTCAGAAGTGGTCCTCTATCCCTTTCTAGAAGACAGCAGACTTCCTTGCCCAAAATATATTCAGAGGTCCCCATGGTGACAAATCCCTTGCAAGATATCACCTTCCCACCTCAAGATCTGCCCCCACCTCCCCTCCTGACCACTAGGAGGATGGCCAGGGTCGAGCCTCAGAAGGGCCCAATTGGGGAAATTCTGTCCTTCTCAGAGAAGAGAAGGATTGTTCACCAGGAGAGTGGAAGGATCTGACTGATATGAACCCACAGCAACCTGGAAAGTTTGCCTGAAAGTAGATCTTGCAGGTGTCAAACCAAGGGTAGGTGGGAAAGGGGCACAGAATATAAGGCTGTAAAGAGATTTAACACTTTGTCAGGTTCTGGGAGCCATTCCTAATAACTTTTGGAGTGGCTCCTGGAGTCTTGGAAAAAATGTCTCACCTAAAATAATATATAAAAATATTAGATCAGCTTCATTAGAGTGTTAAATAAGGGATTCAGATCTCTTGATCTCAGTGTAGTTGGCACATTAGAATAGATCTATTATATAAGATCCAAGTTCTTACCATATGACTATGTTGCTAGAGGGACGCCATTGGAAGTGTCCTTAGCTAAGGAGGAGGGAAGGAGCTGGGGAGGGGGCGGTGGGGTAGGTATAGGCATCATTGAGAAGCTCAGAGGTTGCTATCTGCTATAAGCTGTGTAGACTATAGATCGTGTTGTAGTTGGCTCCCTAGAGTCACTAAGGACAGAGGATTCTAAAACAGCAGAGGCCATACGGCAGCACTCAATCATCAGGAGCAAGGTAGAAAGCAAGTTCAGAATGGCAACCAGGGGGCTTTGACCTACAGGGATGTGTGGTGATTCCCAGCAGACCGTGGCATATCTAGAGCAAGATATATAGGTAGTTGGCAAGCTATTGATTGAGAAAGGATAAAAATGAGCAGAAACTAGAGATAAACCTCAGCAATGGGTGGTCACAGTGTTGTGTCACTTCTCAGACCCAGAGCCCATCAACTGAAGAAAGACCCCGAAATGCTACTAGATGCATGAACCACGTCCATTACTCTAGTTCTGAGTAACAGTGCATTGGAGAAATCGGACATCCTCCATCTCTAGTATTGGACAGAGCATCTGACCTGACGTCAATACTTGGGGACTCAAAGCACAATCATTCCCCACCACTCATTACAGTAAAAGTGCATAGGTACAAAGAATGAATGGAATCTTTCCCCCAGTGTGTACAATAGATCACAGACCTACCAGTCATTTCCTCCGTTCCTGAATACGTAATCAGGATGGACATACTTAGCAACTAGCATGGTAGGAAAGGCCAGATGCCAGGTCCTGAAATTGCCCCTGACCATCTGACCCCATCAATCAAAATCAATACAACATCCCCGCAGTAAAGGCAGAAATTAGTGCTATTTTCAAAGACTTAAAGAATGTAGTAGCAGGGACCCTGTTATGTCTCCCATTTCGTTCACAAGTCTGGAACCTGCAAAATCCATAGTGAATCACAGTGGATAATGGTGAACCACCTCAGACTTAACAGAACTTTGCCTCGGTCATAGCTCCTAGGGCAGATATGGTGGCCTACAACAGGACAAGAGCCTCTGCTACTTCCAATGCAGCTAGGGATCCAGCAAATTTTTTTAATCCCTATCAGGAAAAAGAACCAGAAGCAGTTTTCATTCACACAGGATGGACAATAAAACATCCTTGTGGTCTTTCCCTAGATCTATGTTAACTCTCCTGTTCTCTGTCACAATGTAGCCCAAGGTGACCTTGAACATCTGGACATTTCGCAGAACATCACGCTAGTCCACAATTGTCCTGCAGAAGTTGGAGGATAAACTGCAAAAATCCCAAGGCCTGTCATATTGGCCCAGTGGGCTCAGGAACATTTGTGAACAGTATACCTCCAACCACCCAGGAAAAGCATGGTGTTTGTGTTCTGAAGAAGTATGCATGACACTCAGAATACTTCTCTGACTCATCTAACAAGCAACTGTGAGTAAGGCCCAGAGTAAGAAAGCTCTGCCATGGTCCAGAATATAGTGCAAGCAGATCCAATGCTTGGGTCATATGATTCAGCAGACCCAGTGGTGCTGGCAATATCTGTGGTAAACAAAGGTGCAGTGTGGCGTCTCCCCCGTAGGAGGGTTATAGCACAGAGTTCTAAGATTTTGGAGTAAGCCATGCTCCAAAATATTTTTTTATTAAAAAATCAGCTCCTATAATGTGAACATCATGTAGAGACTGGGCTTCTAACTATGGCGCATCAAGTGAGCTACACCAGAGCTGTCCATATCAAGCTGAGAGCTCTCTGAAGTGACAAGTGGCCATACTGTTAGCAATGCATCATTCTATGGGAGTTATCATCCAAGATCAGGCACAAGCAGGTCCAGAAACACAAGGAAGCTATACAAACAAAAGACCCAGACCCTCATGTCATCAATCTATGTCATGCCAATTCACAGCTATGGTTTTCCTGGGGGTGGGAAGTGGTCTCTACAACAAGCCAACAAAGGAGGAGAAAGCCTGGATCTGGCTCACGGTTTGGGTCTCCTCAGCAGGGTGATGCAGATGAAAGTCTACTTCCATGTACAAGTTCACAAAGGGGCAGCCCTGTGAGCCCAAGCAGACCCTCTGGTCATCCACTTTGCATAGAGGAATGGCCAGAGGTAAGGATGTACATAGATTCCAGGGCAGTTGAATTGTTTGGCTGGTTGGTCAGGGTCAAGAAAGAGAAAGATTCAAAAGCTGGGAACAAAGAAATATTCTATCACATATCAATGCCCACAGGGAGCACCCAGTGGGGGGGGTCATTTAAAAACCAGGTGGACAGGTGCTCTCAACCAGGAGGTGTCAACTAGCATCATCAACAACCACAATACCTTCACCACGATACACATTAGGCCCCTCAGCAGAAGCCTCCCACTCAGTGTCATCCTCAAGGACACCAGCAAAACACCAGGGGCAGATTAATTATATCCAACTTCTTCCTCCCTGGAAAGAACAGTGACTCACCCTGTGAGGCATTAATATAGGTGTGCCTTTCGTGCCCATAGCATCAGCATCCAAAGCAAACAGTGCATGATTTATTGTTGCTGAATTCCACACACATTGCCTTATATCAGGGACCCAGCTGATGAGAAAGGAGGTCAGACATACACAAGGCTCATTGGGTCTGCCACATATCATATCACCCCAAAGCTGCCAGCCTGAGGCACTAGCTTGGAGATGATACCCTGCAGGGTTGACATGTAGTCCTCAAGATGCAGAATATACCTTAAACCGAAGGCCATTATATGGTGTTCTCTTTTCAATAAATATATATATTGATCTAAGAAGTAAGAGGTTGAAGAGGGGATGGTCCTGTTATACATCACTCCCAATGACCTCCTCTGTTCCTCCTGGTCCCCTGAAGGAGAGGTTTTGCCAGGAGATACAGTAGAGTCTTAAAACTTAAAAGTAAAGCTGTCACCTAGTTATCTGGGGCTCCTCATACCAGTAGACCAGCAGGAAAAGAAAGGAATTGTCACACTGGCAGGATTACTAGAGAAGAGAGGGTTGATGATACATGATAGAAAAAGGAAAACCATGTTTGGGACAGAACAGGACCTGAGGGGCATCTCCTGGGGCTCCTGTATGGTCATTATGAATGGTAATTATAGCAATCACAGCCTGAGAGGACAGAGTTCAGACCCCTCAGGGAATGACGGTCAGGCCCACCCACCAGGTAAGCCACCTAGACCATCAGAGGAATCCAAAATAGGTGGTTGAGGAGGGATCCACTGAGTATAAGTTATGGCCTCAGAACCAACTGGAGCAGTGAAGGTTGTAGCTTATCCTACTTACCCTCTTTGCCTAAGTTATATTGCCCCATAAACTGTAAGCCATCACTCACCCAAAGGACTATGATGGGACAGAGTGAAACTATGAGACATAAAATGTGGGATAATGCAGTATTCCACCCCAATTCCTTTGGCTCTCTTTGGGCACCCTTCACCCATCTCTTGGATCCAAGTCTGGGTAGCTCTGAAACATAACTTCCACTCCAGAACTCCCTGGGACACCAGGCTAAAGCCACTCTCCAAGGGCCTGAGCCTGACCCCACCCTCCTCCACCCTCCCTCACTCCCAGCCTCTTAGTTACTGCCTTCACAAACAATTCTCACGTGGGTCCTCATCTCAGAGGCTGTTTCCACAGACCTGACCAAGAAGGTATCTCTGTCTTTTCTTTCTCTCCTCCTAGAAAAGTGAAAATTCTTTCTGAGGAGAATTAGGGGATTGTTGGAGCAAATACCAGGACAGACACTCTGATATGAGGGAAGGCTCCAGGACAGACAACCCATTGGATGCAGAAATGTCCCAAAGCCCTAAGGTATCTCCTACAGGAATGTCAATGTTCCTATATAGATGTAGTAAGCCCCAGAACATTTAACAACACCTCCAAAAGGGTTGCAAAGCCCAGATCTTCCTACAAAGCCTGCATAACACCCCGAGGTAAGGTGATCTCACACTCCCCCTCCCATACCATCCCTTTAGGTAGTGAATAGAAAGCAGGTATGCAGCCACCACCTGCAGCTGAGAGGGAAAGACTCATGGGACTCGAGTACAGTGATCAGAGCAGAGAAGATGCCCAGGCAGATGCTATGTGTGAGCAAGACAAAATGCCTCAGTGTGGAAGCCAAGTGAGCACAAAACAGAAAAAAGGGAGGTGGGAACACACACAGTAGAGACAAGACAACAGGATAACTAGACAGGCCAGACAAACGCATCTTCCAGCACCAGAAGATAAAAGCCCACCACTGTTTGAAAGTAGAGAAGAATTTAATAGAAATAGTAATTTAATAAAATTAAAATTCAAAGATGAGATGACAAAACTACAGAAATGAGCTGGGAAAAGAGATTAAAAAATCTTAAAAAACAAATTAGAGCCCAAAAGACATCACTATAGAGGAAAACATGGGACACTTGATTATCTAATTATTGACACAGAGGGAAAAACTTAGGACAATAAAAGTGAATGTGAAAGAAGGAAAGAAAGGAAGGAACAAAGGAAGAAGGGAGGGAAGAGGGAAGGAGGAAAAATGAAGGAGGAAAGGAAGGAAGTGGGGGAGAGAGAAAGAGAGGGAAGGAGAGGAAGAGAGGAAGGAAGGAAAACCCAAGGAAATCAAAACCTTTACAGAGGGGCGCCTGGGTGGCTCAGTGGGTTAAAGCCTCTGCCTTCGGCTCAGGTCATGATCCCAGGGTCCTGGAATCGAGCCGCCCCGCATTGGGCTCTCTGCTCAGCAGGGGGCCTGCTTCCTCCTCTTTCTCTGCCTGCCTCTCTGACTACTTGTGATCTGTCAAATAAATAAATAAAATCTTTTAAATAAATAACCATTACAGAGACAGACACTGATTAAAAAAAAAAAGATTATTTTAGGAACAGTTGGTGATCCTAAGAAGATCCAACAAATGAAACAAATTATATATTCAAAGATATAATACAAGAAATTTTCCCTGTATTGAAAAAAATAGTAATAATCGAAACTGCCAAAAACAAAACAAAAACAAAAAGAGCACAATGTATTTCAGGAAAATTTGATACAGAAATCTTACACAAAGATACATCCCATCCTAATTAAGTTAGTAAAATCCAAAATTAAGAGAGAAACCTCACACATCTGAGCAGAAAGAACAAAATCATACACACTAGGAAAATCAGGCCAGAATCTGGCTTCTCTGCAGTAACATTCAACCAGAAGAAAAGGTGCTCACATCTCAGAGTTCCAAGAGAAAGAAAAAGTGAGCCCAAAATAAAACATCCAGCCAAAGTCATCCCCGCATAAAGGCAAGAAGCCCCCATTTCAAGACGTTAAATACTTCAAGAAATATAGAACACATGGACACTTTTTTTGAAAAAAGAATAAAAAAAAAACTATTCATGATTACAGCCAACCCATTAACAGATCAATAATAATAACAGTAATAATAAAGATAAACTCGGGAATTTTGACACAAGGTAAAAGAACTGGGGATGAGCGGGGAATTTATCTAAATATAGAACAAATACTAAGCAACCAAGAGAATGAGGATTATAGAACACAGTACATTCACCTGGATAAGGAAAAAGTCATAACCTAATTAAAAGGTAATGCCTAGCAGATGAGAGGGAAGCTGATAAGGGTCTCATTTTTTAAAAAAGGGAATTGAGGGGCACCTGTGTGGCTCAGCTGGTTAAGCCTCTGCCTTCAGCTCGAGTCATGATCCTAGGCTCTTGGGGAGCCTGCTCCTCTCCCTCTCTCTGCTCCTAACCGCCCCCCACTGCCTCCCTCCCCTGCTCTTGTGCTTGTTCTCTCTCTCTAATAAATAAAGTCTTCAAAAAGTTAAAACAAAACAAAACAGAAGGGAGTCCATGGAGTAAACTCAAAACTTTGAAACAAACTTGAAACATACTTTTTAAAAAATAATGACTATGAACTCCTGATGCTTCTCAAAATCTCTTTATTTGTAGGAGACCTTCTAGGAATTAATTTTGTTTATTTTAAAAAACATTTAATGTTAGCAATTCCCTTAATTTCACTTCAGTTACTTTTTCCCCAAGTTCTAGGGAAGTTAAAAATAATACCTTATATTTTGAAAGAACATCTAGAGATGGTCATATTTTTATAAAAGTAAAAGTAAGTCACTGCATCCATATTGCCTTCGTCATATACTTGCATAGATAACTGTCTAGAATAATGTTTTGTCAGGGTAGAGGGATTTTTTTGTAACTAGCACAAATTTTTTTTAACATGCTTCATTGTACATTTCTTCTTGTTTAAAGTCTTTATAATAAGCATATTTCATTTTTATAAAAGTAGTAGATTGATTTCCTAGAAGTACATCTGCCAAGGTAAGTGATTAATTTCTGGTGGTGGGAATACTGATGATTTATTTGTCTTGTATTTTGTAACTTTAGCCAATTTGAACTTTAAAAATATGTTTAAGAAAAAATAAGGATAATCACTTAGAAATAGAAATAAAATCTATAATTTCCAAGTTAACAGAAGAAAACGATAAAAGCTTTAGTAATCAAATGTAAAACAGAAAGGGAATTGCAGAGAAGCAAAGAATAACCATGACAAAGAAAACATAAAAAAAGATAGTAAAAATAAGTCCAAATAGATCATTTCAATAGCCATAATAAATACAAACAAATTTAAGTTACTCATTAGATGACTACTGGACTACAGTTTTCTTAGTCTAGTGATATGGTGCTTCCTACAAAAGATACACTAATATAAATAACACAGAAAAGCCAAAAATAGAGGAATGAAAAAGAAAATTCCTGGCAAAACAACAAAACAAGAATACCAATATTAGTAGCAGATAAAATCAAACAAGGCAAAAGCCCTTCATAGAGATAAAAAACAATATGTAATTGTAAATGGAAAGGACTCACCAAGCAGTTATAGCAATCATGAATACTATGAACCTTACAGCATCATAGCCCCAAAAATACATAAAGCAAAACTGACAGAATTACAACAAGAAGCTGACAAATCTATAATCAGAGTGGGAGATAATAACTTGCTGTATTAGAACCTAGTCCTGCAAACAAAAATTACCTTGGGTATAGAAAATTTGTACAACACTGTATCAAGCCTGATCTAATAGTTATATAATGAACCATGCAATCAACGAAAAAAAAGTATGCATTATTTTACAGAGAATCAAAAATATTTACAAGTAACCAAACTTGCAGTAGAACAAAGCAGAAGTCTCAACCAATTTCAGAGAATCAAATGTCACAATTACCATTCTCAGACCCTAACACAATTAAATTAAATTAGAAATTGCCAATCAAAAGAACTTTAAGACAAAACTACGGAACATTTTTAATAACATGCCTTAATTACTTATGTGTTAAAAATGCAAATCCCTACCCCAAATTAAAATATTTAGGGCAAAATAAAACAGAGGTTCTACATACCATAAATTGTGGGACAAATTCAATATAGTTCTTGATAAATTCACTTACATAAAAATAAAGGGCATTGAAAATAAATTAGTTAGTCATACAACTCAAAGAAGAGTAAACTCAAAAAGTAAGTGGAAGAATAACATCTAAGGTAAGGACTAGTATGTGCATAATCCTAAGCAAGTATTCTCAGAAGAGACCAGTAAGTAAGGGAGTAAGGAAGTGGAAAAGCAGGATTAGGAAAGGAAAGTTTTGTTTGGTCCTGTGGCAAAGGAGTTGAGCCAGTCCTTGGCTAAAAGTTGCATGAGGGTGGGAGGGATGTAAACTGCAAAGACTTCTAGCTCTCCATGCCAGCAGATGGCTCCAGTGCTCAACAGCACTCCTTTGAAGATTTCAAGTACAAACATTTAACAGTGAAGAGGGCAGAAGCTGGGAGATGGGCACACCGAGCTGGTAAATAGGATGCGAAGGCATTTGGGAAGGGCACCAACAGAACCTTCTACAGAATAGCAAACAACTCTACCAAAAGAGAAGCTTAATATAACAACAACAACAACAAACAGTTATTTTAAAAGAATAAGGGTAGATAAATGTCAAAAAAAAAAATGAAGAAAAATAGTGCCACCACTTTTGAATGTTTAGCCAACATTGACTAAGCTCGCCATAACATATCTCTTTCATTGATTACAACTAAAATTCTAGACAAAATAGAGAAAATGACAATGTTGAGAAGTTAAATATTCCAGAGCAGTTACCAAAAACAAAAGAACCAAGAGGTTAATAAAAATGAAGGGTAGCAAAAAAATCCAAATAATCTAAAAGCAGGCAGGAATTAAAGAACAAAGAGTAGAAACAAAACATAGAAAAAGAACAATAAAACACTTGACCTAATCCAAACATATAAATAATTATATTAAATATAGATGATTTAAACATACTAAATAAAAGACCGAGATTGTAGTTTGGATTTAGAAGGAAAAACATCCACTAAATGCTGTGTAAATACTTAAGGGAGGAAATAATAACAATTCTACCCAATTTATTCCAGAACATAGAAAATGAATTAATATTTCCCAACCCATTTTGTGAGGCGTGCAGTACCTTATTCCAAATCTGATAAAAAGATATTATAAGAGAAATCAAGCAATCAACAAACTACAAATATTCAAAATATATAAAGACCTTATATAATTCAACACCAAAAAAACAAATAACCCAATTTAAAAATGGGCAGAAGAGATGAACAGACATTTCTCCAGAGAAGAAATACAGATGGGCAACGGAAACATGAAAAGATTCCCAACATCATTCATCATCAGGGAAATGCAAATAAAAACTACAATGAAATATTACCTCACACCTGTCAAATGGCTAAAATAAAAATCGCAAGAAATAACAAGTGTTGGTGAGGATGTGGAGAGAAAGGAACGCTTGTGTACTGTTGGTGGGAATGCAAACTGGGGAAAGTGGTACAGCCACTGAGGAAAACAGTATAGAGTCTCCTCAAAAAATTAAAAATATAATTACCATATGACCAAGTAATTCCACTATTGGGTATTTACCCAAAGAAAATGAAAACACTAATTTGAAAAGGTATATGCATTCCTATGATTATAGCAGCATTATCTATACTAGCCAAAGTATGGAAGCAGCCCCAAGGGTCCATCGACTGATGAACAGATAAGGATGTAGCATATATATACAATGGAATATTACTCAGCCATAAAAAAGAAATCTTGCCATTTGTAACAATATGGATGGAGCTGGAAAGTACAAGGCTAAATGTAGTAAGTCAGTCAGAGAAAGACAACTACCATATGATTTCATTCACATGTAGAATGCAAGAAATAAGAAACAAAGCAAATGAACAAAGAAATAGATAAACAAAAAGACTCTTAGCTATAGAGAACAAACTGATGGTTATCAGAGGAGAGGTAGGTGGGGGGATAGGTGAAATAGGTCAAGGGGATTAAGATTACACTTATCTTCATGAGCACAGAGTAATGCATAGAATTGTTGAATCACTGTATGATACACCCAAAACTAACATAACCCTGTATGTTAATTACACTGGAAGGAAGTAAATCAGTAAGGAAGTAGGTAAACTACAGACCAGTATCTTTCATAAGTTTAGATGCAAAAATTCTGAAGAAAATGTCAGCAAATCAATTCCAATAATATTTTGAAAGAATAATACATCAAAGGGGTGCCTGGGTGACTCCATCAGTTAGGTATCTGACTTTTTTATTTATTTATTTTTTTGACAGACAGATCACAAGTAGGCAGAGAGGGACAGGAGGAGGAGGCAGGCTCCCTGCTGAGCAGAGAGCCCGATACGGGACTCGATCCCAGGACCCTGAGATCATGACCTGAGCCGAAGGCAGAGGCTTTAACCACTGAGCCACCCAGGCGCCTGGTATCTGACTTTTGATCTTAGTTCAGGTCATGATGTCAGGGTTGTGAGATCAAGCCCCACACCCATGTAGAGTGTGAAGTCTGCTCTGGATTCTCTCTCTCCCTCTCCCTCTGCCCTTCCCACCACTTTCTCTCTTTAAAAACAGAGAGAGAGAAGAAGAAGAAAGAATAATATATCATGACCTTGTGAGATTAATTCTGAGAACACACAGAAGGTAGTTCAACTTAGCAATAAATGTAAATCACCATATTAACAGAACAAAAAAGAAACAGCTTGTGATCATCTTCATAGGTCCAAAAGAAGCATTTGACAAAATTCAACCAGTTGTAATTTTTTTAAGATCTCAGCAACCCTGCAATTTAAGGGAACTTCCTTAATCTGATAAAGGGCTTCTGCCAAAAAAACCTATAACTAACATCAAATTTGATGAGGAAAGATGGAATAATTTCCTCCTAATGTCAGAAACAAAGCAAGTCTTCTATCCTCACGACTTTTATTCAGCATTATACTGGAAGTCCCAATTGGTACAAAAAGGCAAGAAAAGGAAATAAAATGTATACATATTATGAAGGAAGAAATAAATATCCCTTTTCTCCCCCCACCACAGGCTAAATAAGGGGTAAGCAGAAAACCCAAAGGAATTGATTAAAAATAACTCCTGCAACTAATAAGTGCTTTTAGCAGGGTCATGGGATATAAGACAAATACACAAAAATCAATTGTGTTTCTATATACTATATACAAAGGAAATTCAAAAATTTAAAACAGTACCATTTTATGTTTACACCACTTACCCAAACATGAAACACTTAGGTATAAAATTTAAGAAAACATGGTTGGGACTTATACACTGAAAACTACAAAATGCTGGTAAAAGAAAAGATCTAAATAGGGGCGCCTGGGTGGCTCAGTGGGTTAAGCCACTGCCTTCAGCTCAGGTCATGATCTCAGGGTCCTGGGATCGAGCCCCGCATCGGGCTCTCTGCTCAGCAGGGAGCCTGCTTCCCCGTCTCTCTCTGCCTGCCTCTCTGTGTACTTGTGATCTCTCTCTCTCTCTGTGTCAAATAAATAAATAAAATCTTTAAAAAAAAAAGATCTAAATAAATGGAATGATAAATTTATGTTCAAGGATTGGTGTGTCAGTATTGAAATTATCTGTAGATTCAGTGTGATTTTAATCAAAATCCCAGGAGAGAATTTTATAGATATTGATAAACTGTCCTAAAATTGATTTGGAAAGGCAAAGAAAATAAAGTAGTCAAAAAATTCATGAAATGTAACAACAAAGCCACAGGTCTTTCACGACTTGGTTTTAATATTTGTCATAAAGCTACAGTAGTCAAGACCATGTGATTGTGTAAAGATAGTGCAGAAGTATAAAAATGGACATAGAAATCTATGGAACAGAATGGAGTCCAGAAACAGACCCAGAGAAATGCAGTCAATGGATTTTTTTTTTTTTTTTACAAAAGTGTAAAGGCAATTAGAGAAAAAAACAGTTTTCAATAAATAATCACATGAAAACTAAACAATTGGGTAGATATAAGCAAGAAAGGGAAGAGAAGACAAAAAGAAAAAGAAAAACTTCCACTCATACCTTGCACTTTATCCAAACATTAACTAAAAATTTGTCATAAACTAGAAAATGTATTTTAAAACCAGAAAAAGAAAGGAGAAAGTCTTTATGACCTTGGGCTGGGAAAAGACTTCGTAGATACATCACCAAACATGACCTACAATAGGAAATAAAAGCAAATTGACCTGCATTGAAATCAAAAACTTTGCTTTGTGAAAGACTCTTGCTAGCCACGGAATGGGAGAAAATATTTACAAATCACATACCAGACACACACACAAAAAAATAAAACAACAACAAAAAATAAATCAAAAACCTGTATCCAGAATAAACAAAGAATTTCAAAACTCAACAATAAGAAAACCATACAAAGTGGGCAAAAGATTCGAAAAGGCACTTTGCCAAAGAAAATACACGGATAGCAGGTAGGCACATTTAAAAGTTCTTAACATCATTAGTCATTAGGGAAATGCAAATTAATACTACAGTAAGATAATATTACCTACCTATTAAAATGGCTAATTTAAAAAAACAAAAACAAAAACAAAAACCTGTCAATACCAAATGCTGTCTAGGATACAAAGTAACTTTCAAACTTTACAAAGGAACAAAGGAACTTTAAAACATTGCTGGTAGGAATGCAAATTGGTATAGCCACCAAGGAAAGCAGTTTGTCAGTTTCTGCTAAAATTAAACATGCACTCACCACTTCATGCAGCAAAACCAGGCTCGGGTATTTAACCAAGAGTCATGAAAAACTTATGTCCACATAAAATCCTGTACATAAATGTTTATAGTGACTCTATTCATAATCACCAAAAAACCAAACCAAAACAAACAAACAAACAAAAAAACCCTGGAAAAAATGCAAATGTTTTCAACTGGTGAATGGATAAACAAAGTGGTGTGGGTGTTAGGTCCATAATCAAAGGAGTGAGACTGATACAAAGCGAAGGTCAAGCAAAGCTTTATTTCGTGCCAAGCGTCGAGAATCAAATCGACCGTTCCGGGCCACCTCTAACAGAGAGGGCGACCCCTCCCTGCCTTACAGACTAACTTTTTTTTTTTTCCTTTTTTTTTTTTATAATTTTTATAATTTTTTTTTATAATTTTTATAATTTTATTTTTTATAAACATATATATATATATATATATATATATATATTTTTCCCCCAGGGGTACAGGTCTGTGAATCTCCACGTTTACAAACTTCACAGCACTCACCATAGCACATACCCTACCCAATGTCCATAACCCCCAACCCCCCTCTGCCCAGCAACCCTCAGTTTGTTTTGTGAGATTAAGAGTCACTTATGGTTTGTCTCCCTCCCAATCCCAACTTGTTTCATTTACTCTTCTCCTACCACATTAACCCCCCATGTTGCATCTCCTCTCCCTCATATCAGGGAGATCATATGATAGTTGTCTTTCTCCGATTGACTTATTTCGCTAAGCATGATACCCTCTAGTTCCATCCATGTTGTCGCAAATGGCAAGATTTCATTTCTTTTGATGGCTGCATAGTATTCCATTGTATATATATACCACATCTTCTTTATCCATTCGTCTGTTGATGGACATCTAGGTTCTTTCCATAGTTTGGCTATTGTAGACATTGCTGCTATAAACATTCGGGTGCACGTGCCCCCAGACTAACTTTTATAGAACAAAGGCCATGTGGTTGGACCTGGCCACACACACTTGGCCAATGAGATTGTAACACACAGAGAAAGCTGCACAGTCATGCTAGGTCACACACGGGTGGCCAATTGAATTACAATTCACCCTAGTAGATATTTGAACTAGCCTATCACCTTGGTCAGAATTGGCGCCCAAAAGGTGGGACCTGTACTCCTTGGTAGCTAGGGAGACGGTACGCGCCCCCACTGATTGGATGTCTCCACCTGGCCTGACCCGCCCTTGTATTTGGGCTTTGTTACCTGGGACTGGTTTCCCGGACTTGCTTTTAAGTAAGTTCCCTGAGGGGCCGGGGGGTGGGGGGACAGCGTCAGTTTAAGTTTTACTGCCTGAACAACAAAATCACTGTTTAACTGGATGGAATCGCTCTGGCTAAATAAGCCCTTACAGTGGGCATATAATGGAGTGCTTTTTTTTTTTTTTAATGGAGCTTAGCAATCTGATTTTAAAATTCAGATTGAGGGGAGGAAATAGGGAAGGCAATATGATTGTAAAAAGAAAATGTAAAGAGGGAAATGCACCAGGTAATAGATTTGTTATAGAGCAAACCTCATTGAACCAATGAGGCTGAGATAAACAGACCTGGGCTGATCTAGAAATAGGAGTACCATTTAGTGGGGAAAGGTGGAGTGTTCCACCAATGTGCTGGGACAACGGTCTATCTATCTATACATACATACATATACACATGCCTGTGTAAGTCCATATGACATCCACTTATGACATGGAGGGAGCTCTAGAGACATTTATGTGGATCTGTGTGTGTGTGTACACATGTGTGTATATACACATATACATAGAATATATATATATATATATATATATATATATATATATAAAATATATTTCTACATCTCACTATTTCCAAAACGGCAATCTGGGAATTATAAAGTTATAAATGGAAAATGCAAAAAGTTTGGAGGTGGATTTCTTAAACACAATACCTAGAACACACACTACCAAAGAGAATACAATAAGTGTGATTACATTAAAAATTAAAATGTCTGTGTGTCAAAGGCACCATTAACAAATTTGAAAGCATAAGTCATAATCTAGGACTATATATCCCAACCCATATAATCAACATCACAGTATCAAGAATTTATGAAATACTCCTACAAGGCAATTAGAAACAAATAGTTTAATGGTCAAATTCATAAGAGATAAAACCCTAATGGCCCATAAGCATATGAAGTGCTGCTTAATTTCACTAATATTCAGAAAGAATTCAAATCAAAACAATGAGATGCAATTACTCCCCATCAGAGCCTGCCCCCAGATTGGCTGAACTGTGAGGATCTAGCAATATCTGGCACCTGGGATGGAGGGCAAATAAAAACATTCACAAGTTGTTGGTGGGTATTAAAACTAATAAAACTACTTTCAAAAACAATCTGGCCAACTCGAATCCAGTGGACAGTGCATATAGCCAGTGGCTCAGGATTTCCACCCTGGGTGTCTGCTGCAGAGGAAGTCGGCCTGGCTGCTCACGAAGGTGCGCTCGGGTTGTGTCCGTGACTACAGCAGAAAGTCGGCCAACAGAGAGTGGATACATCATCGTGGTGCATTCAAGATCTATAACCCTTCCATTAAAATGAACGAACGGAATGTGTGCCCTTCCACAGGGAAAAATCTCAAAAGCATAATGTGGAGGAGGAAAAAAACAAAGTGGAGATACAGACGAATTTAATGACACCATTCCCATAAAATGTGGGATCACATACATCGTTCACGGATGTGTATGTAGGAGGCCAAAGTAGGAGTCCTGATAAGGAAGGATGCACCCCCACTTCAGGGGCTGGTTCAGGGGAGACAGATGTATGAAAAAGGTTCAACCCCATCTGTAACCGTTTTCCTGAAGGAGAGGAGGGAAAGAGGGGAGAGGAAGGGAGAGAGAAGGACAAACGGATGATACATTTGTATGTGGACGGTCTGTTGTCTGTTTTCCCCTGTATTTTGCTTCTTTCTGTTTGAATGATTCTGTAACAAAAATGAGAAGAAGAAGGCAGAGATGAGGGAGAAAGGAAGGAAGAGAACAAATAGAAATTCACTGAAATACTTAGAGCAACTGTCTCTTCTCTATGGGAGATCGCTTTCTGCTCTTTACACTCGGTCATATTTTCTCAATTATCCCCAGTAAGCAGGTATGACGTTCATAATCTCAGCAAAAATAGTGAATGCTGTTTTAAAAGCACCTTGTTAAGCTGTTGTGATTTGAAAGTCTGGACGGTGGGAGAGACGCTGGTATTTTGGACATCCAGGCCGGCTCCCAGAGCAACTTTTCCAAGTCAGCTTTCTGGGGGAACTGATAAGGGCACAACCGGATTTAAATTTCACTATCAGTGCCACCCTCTGGGCCTCAGGAGGTGAGGGCTCTGGGAGTCTCCATCCCTCTGCCAGCCTCCTGGGGGACAGGGGCTGCAACAAGAGATAAAAGCCAGCTTTGTTGTTCTCTCCGAAAACCTGAAAATCGTTCTTGAAAACCAAGGTCACTGTCCCCACAGCCAAGTCATCACTGGGAAGGTCCACTGGATGTCCTTGAAACGTGGCTGTGACCCCCTAAATCTCCCAGCATGGACATGATCCCATGCGCATTGTGCAGACATTGTGCTCAGCAACTTTGATTTTATCCCCAAGGGCTCTTACATTTATTTCTCAGACCAACTCTGGGAAAGCTTTGTCTTGTTTCCATTTCGAAGGGGGTGAACTGGGAGTCAGAGAAGTTGATTAACTCAGAAAGGGTCACCCAGCTAACACGCAAGGTAGAGTCAGTACCCCAGGAAGCCACCCAGAACTCGAATGGTGGAATATAAGGCACCAGTAAAAAGCTAAGGAGTTTAAATACTGGATAGGGATGGAATATTTCCCCAAATCCTAACCCCACATCAAGAGAGCAACCCCAGGGGCGCCTGGGTGGCTCAGTGGGTTAGGCTGCTGCCTTCGGCTCAGGTCATGATCTCAGGGTCCTGGGATCGAGCCCCGCATCAGGCTCTCTGCTCAGCGGGGAGCCTGCTTCCCTCTCTCTCTCTGCCTGCCTCTCTGTCTACTTGTGATCTCTCTCTGTCCAATAAATAAATAAAATCTTTTAAAAAAAGAGAGAGAGAGAGAGCAACCCCAAGTATAGGGGCAGCGTGGGGCGTACTTGGAGATTAGACTCTGGGCATTCCCATCCCAACACCATCCCTGCCGTCCTGTCCTACAGGGGTCCCTGTAAGTAAGAGCCCACCACCTCCTCCCATCTCCCACCACTCATGCTTAATTACCAGGCACTTAATGTTAATATAGAAGACATTTAAGTACCCTGGAAAGAGCTAAATGAACAGGAATGAGAAAAGGCTCAGTGTTTTCTCCCATCAGTCTTTCTGTTGCTTTTTTTTTTTTTAAGATTTTCTTTATCATTTATTTGACAGACAAGAGATCACAAGTAGGCAGAGACGTAGGCAGAGAGGCAGGCAGAGAGAGAGGAAGGGAGCAGGCTCCCTGCTGAGCAGAGAGCCCCATGCGGGGCTCAATCCCAGGACCCTGGGACCATGACCTGAGCTGAAGGCAGAGGCTTTAACCCACTGAGCCACCCAGGTGCCCTTTTTCTGTTGCTCTTAATTTGGTTTTCCGGACAGGATCTGTTGCAGCCAAGCTCCAAACTAGTCATTTTTAACCTCCTCCATCAGGAAAGACACCCAGTACTTGGAGGCCCACAGGGGCCCTCAAAAGATCTAGGCAGGCAGCAACCCACAGGGTGGCTGTTCCCCCAAATTGGGACAGACTCTAGGAAGTCCTGCAGGTTTCTGCATACCAGCCTAACAACTAAGCTCCCAAGAGGGAAAGGAGGAGGACTAGAGCCTTCTGGCCAGTCTCCTGACCTCCTCTCCGGACCCGGGACCTGCCAACTCCAAGCTTACCCAGCATCCATACTGGGTGCCTTCATCCCCTTGCCCCATGGGGCAAGCTCCTTCTGTATGCCAGGCTCGCCCAGGCCTGAGGATGTGTCCAGGAAACTGGTCTTGCCCACCAGACAGGAGATCATCTAAAAGCAGCAGGGATAATCACTCGTCTGCCTGGGACTGGGAAACCACTGGTGCAGCATGCTGAAGGGGTCTGACATTGCTCTCCTGATGGCCTGGGGCCACAAGCTGGACCAGCAGAGCTGTTCTCAGCAGAGCCTGATACCCCGAGGGCTGTCACATCATCTTGACCCAAATCCAGGCATCTCCCCGCTCCAGTCTTAACTCAGTTCTGCAGGGGCCAGGAGGTAACTAAGTGTGGTCCGAGAGTAATGGAGCCAAGAGCCTGGAGAGCATGTGCTCCTCTGAAAGGATCACCCCTGCTCATGGTGTACGTGCGGTAAAGACAACCGACAGACAACTAACCAGCTGTTCCCAGCAACAGGAATCCAGCAGCAGCATCGGGCCAAGGAGAGAAGCGAACCGAGGTAGGAGTCACTGAGGTTGGGCACATGAATACAGAGCTCCATTACACCAGAGCTTTCAATTTTTTTTTGAGAAAACCTGGAACTCCTGATTTTTATATTAAAAACTCTCAATTTTTTTTTAAAGATTTTGTTTATTTACTTGACAGACAGAGATCACAAGCAGGCAGAGAGGCAGGCCGGGGGGCGGGAAGCAGGCTCCCCGCTGAGCACAGAGCCCGATGCGGGGCTTGATCCCAGGACTCTGGGATCATGACTGGAGCCGAAGGCTGAGGCCTTAACCAACTGAGCCACCCAGGAGCCCCAAAACTCTAAATTTTTAACAGTAGTAACTATTTTTCAAAAAGGCGGTGTTTCTCCCTGAACCAAATTGAACAAGGGTGCTAGCCAGATTTGGTCTCCTGGCTACCATTGGTCTGCGGGCTGGCTAGTGGCAGGTCCAGGAACTATAATACAGCCATCGCCACAGTAACAATAACAGAAGGCAAGTTATTGCCTTCTCACTACTGCTGATAGAAGCCTACACTCAGTCAGCCCAGTGAGACAGAGGCACAGGTGTTTTTTGGTGTCTTTGTACCATGATCCACCTGGGATATCAGAGACACGGTGTTGGGCGGGTCCATACATGTGGACATCCGAGGGCCCACTTAGTCCCTCCACTCTCTGCCACAAAGCTTCCTTCCAGGGGTAGAGGAGGCTCCTTCTAGAACAGGAGGGGGGTGGTCGATGGCCCAGAAGTGGGGGTCCCTGCAGGCAACCCTATCCGATGGTAGTAGGACTCAGTAGACAAACACCTCAAACTGCTATCTTTGGAGGGACAATTCTGAGGGGTGTTCTGTGAGTGACTTCAGAGAGTCCCCAGCAGGAGTGAGCCATCATTGTCCACAGCAGTACCCAGCTCACTACCTTTTCTTCCCCCTGCTTCTTCTCTGCTCTCCACCCCCTCATTCCTGCTTCCTGGTATCACCTGCCAAAGAAGTCATCTGCACCCAAGTTCTTCAGTTGGCCCCTGCTTTCAGACGTTCCTAAATTAAGATTCGGACACTAGAGTTCAGAGAGGTTAAGCAACTTGCCCAGGACCACTCAGCTCATAAAGGATACAAGTGGGATTAAATAAGGACTGGCTGGTTCTCTCATCCTGTCCTTAACCACTGCCCACCACCTGCTTGCAGAAAACCAGGCTTTGGCCCCTTGACCACTAAGGTCATGGTCAGTTTTCACGCTCTGAATTTGAGCCTTTCGGTAGGCCCAGGGTGAAGTGCCCAGAGTGTTGCACACCCACCAAAAAGCAGGACTGTCTACTCTAGAACTGGGAAAAACTGGTCCAGTACACACCCTGGAGGGTCCTGGGAAGAGTGGGCTCAGGACACTGCCTGGACACCCTGGAAGTTTACCTGCCTTGCTCCCCCTCAGAAAGAGCAGAGCGGAAAGGACCTTGAGCACCCCCTAGGGGCCAAAAAGATCCAGTGGTGCCCAGAATGTCCGAGCTGAGATGGGCTGGGAGGGCTGGGGAGGAAGGCTGAGGCATGGAGAAGGGCCACTTTCCCAAGACCCCAATAGGGTCTAGGATGAATAAAGGCACATAAGGAAGAGGAATGAGTCCAGGGTTCTGCCTTTCTCCACTCCAAGGAAAGATGGGCCTCCAGCCTCCCAGGAGTGTCACCCACTCTCTCAAGCTGAGGGAAGAGGACAGGCCCATCCCCAGCCTGACCTCCTCAGGGACTAGTCAGAGAAGCCAGGCAAAGCTGGAGAAAAGGCACAAAGGATTTGGGATGTGTGAGGCTTGCCTCCCTGGCAGGCAGGCAGTGCGAGGGGTCAGGGCCTCCTTTCACCCCTCCCGACAAAATGGGTCCAGGCTAGGACTCCAGCCCTGGCTGCAGGGTCAGATCTGTCACCCTCCGGGAGATCACAGGCCCACGGGCTCACTTCCTGCCTCTGTTTCCTATGTACCTAACAACGACCACGATGTCAGTTAAGCTCTCCCTCATATCCAACTTTTGCTGAGTCACAGCAGCCCAGTGGCTCGGGTGCTGACTGGCAATGCTGATTTGGGAGTTGAGGAAACTCAGGCGCGGCGAGGTTATTAACGTCCCCAAAGTCACACCACCTATCCACAGCCTTATGGGCTTTTTGATTCCCAAGACCATGTCGACTCACTCTGCTACCCTTCCTCTACTCCTTTTATTTTTAGAAAAAGTCGTTTTAGAAGACGCCTCAACCCCAGCATTTCCAGGGGATTTACTCTGCTGGATGTGGAAGAAGGAAAACCCTAAAAGAGCTCTTTAAGAGACTGTATATCAGAACAACCACCTTCTCTGAGGAGAAAGAGCAGAGCCAGACCAAACAGCAGGTGTGCCAGCAGAGCTGTGAGGGGCTGGTCTGGGGGCCTGGCCCCCCGTGGGCATGAGCCCTGGATTTGCCTGCAGATCCCTCACCAAAGCGCTCCCTGAGACCTGACCGGGAAAACCCCTGTGGGGCCTGAGCCAGAGTTGTAAGGACTCAGGGATACCATCTGAGAGCAGGAGAGAAGCTGACCCAGCCCTATAGGGGACACACAGCTCCCAGAGTCCAGGAAAAGGGAGAGGCCGGGGCGGGGAGGCTGCTTGTACAAACGTCCACATCCATCCTAATGAGGCCCCTTGAGTGCTCAGGGCAGCTGTGCTGTCCCTGTGCTCCTGGTGAGGACCCTGAGGCTCAAAAGCACAACCAGCCAAGTGGAACATGGAGCCCAGGCTGCTGAAAAGCATGCCCCCCATCTCTTCGTGCCATGTGTTCCTGGCAAGCGCCCCGCTCTTTACATGTTCATTCAACAAAGGCTTGCAGACCCTGTTGGGCACCACGGCTCAGTATGAGTTCTAGCTGAGCTCATGGGATCAGGGAGGACTGGTACTTCCTGGATCCCCTTCTTGGTGTCCAGAAATGTGAGCATGATGGCCTCTAGACTGGAGTTCTCTTCCATCAGGCCGGGGAGAAGACCAGGTTATAGACTCAGGAGGCATATCTAAAAGCATTTATCGGACCTATGTGATAAAATGACATGGAACCACACACACTCATTGTCATTGTCACAAGGGGTTTGATACTGTGCTATTGTTACATGGATGTAACTGTAGGCACTGGGCAGAGGCGTCACTAGATCTCCCCCACCACTGCAACTTCCTGCCAATCAAGAACTATTTTGAAAAAAAAAGTGTTTTCCAAAGTTCTTGCAGGGAGCTGAGTGTGACAGTGTTTCCCTGCCTCATCACTGCGTCTTCCCGTGACTTTCCAGGAAGGAGGTGCAGAGCCCCAAGGAAGCCTTGGCACTCTCTCCCCATATGGCTCCAGGTCAGAGCCAACCCTGGGAGTTCTCTCCTCGGCCTCCGGTTTGCAGAGATGAACAGAAGGAGAACGCCAGCCCCTCCATATAAACAGGAGGAAGCCTGATTTATTCCCTGGGCAAGAAGGAGCTTGGAGGTGCTGTAGGGACTTCCAGGGGGAGAGCGGGGGAACGATTTCATGTCAGGGTGTTTCATTGACTGGGGCCGCGGGACTCAGATTTACTGTTCCAGGAAGGACGGGAACAATGACTGTGATAAACTGAGGGTCAGAGGTGACCAGGAGAGGTGTATGGTGAGAGCCTGGTATCAGGAGAGATTTGTGGAAATAGATTGAAAACAAGGGGAAAAAAAAAAAAAAACGCTAGTTAAAAATATACTAAAATAATTCCCACCAGACTATTCTTTCCCACTATGTGCCCCAGGAATATGCCTTCATGTCCTCACAAAACCTGGAGAGATGGGCGCCTGGTGGCTCAGTGGGTTAAAGCCTCTGCTTTCGGCTCAGGTCATGATCTCAGGGTCCTGGGATCGAGCCCAGCGTCGGGGGGGCGTCTCTGCTCAGCAGGGAGCCTAATTTCCCTTCTCTCTCTGCCTACTTATGATCTCTCTGTCAAATAAATGAATAAAATCTTGAAAGAAAGAAAGAAAGAAAGAAAGAAAGAAAGAAAGAAAGAAAGAAAGAAAGAAAGAAAGAGAGAAAGAGAGAAAGAAAGAAAAAGAAAAGAAAAAACACCTGGAGAGAGTGAGTCCCAAGGGCTGTCTGTCCACCCCGGGGCCCTCAGTATAGTGTGCGGGCTGGCCCACTGCTGGGGAAATGCTGAGGATGATAGGATGATGTCCCAGCAGAGCCTTTTTGGTGAGCACACCCCACACACTTGTCCTCTGAAGGAGGCAATGCTACGACCCCCCCATTTCCCAGGTGAGGGGACTGAGGCTGAGAAGCTACAGAACTCACTGAGGTCCATCAGACCCCAAACTGATTCTCTGAAGGGCTGTCCCAGGCTTCCCCCAGCAGGGGCTGAGGTGGCCAGGATGAGGGTGCTTTCCTCTGAGACCACCCGGGAGTGGCCGAGTGCCAGGATGGATGCTGGGGTGAGGGGTGCAGGCAGCTGGTAAGCACTCTCTTTGCCCCACAGAGGCTCTCAGTGTTGTACCAGATCCTGCCCAAAGTCTTCTCAGCCACCAGTGCATTGATCCTGAGGAGGGAGAAAGGGAGCCCCACTTTGCAGGGAGCCCCACTTTACAGATAATATAGTAAAGGCCCAGGGAGTGGAACAGCTGGCCAGGGCCTCCCAACAGGGCTGACACTACCCCAGGCCTCTGGTTCCAGGCCATGGAGTGGAGGGTACAGGGACCAGTGTGAGACCTGGCCTGAAACTGAGGGTCGGGGCCCCAGACCAAAGGCAGTGGACATGGGGGAGCCTGGGGTAAGCCTGGCTGGTGTGGCCTCTAGGGACTCTAGCTTCTCTCCTGGCCTCATCTCTGCAGGCTTTAGGGCTGCCCATTTTGTCAGCCGTACTCCTGCCCTTACTGGAGGCTGCCAACAGACTCTGATCTACCTGGTGTGGCCAGCTCCAGCCCTCAGATGCCCCAGGGAGAACTGGGGCAGTGGGGGAGCTTCTCCTGGATCCAACATCCACGGAATACTGCATGCTAGTCCTCCCTGGGCGCTAGGTGCTCAAGGACGGCAGTGATGCTGGGACAAGCAAGACATAGGGCGCGAACCCCAAGGCCTGGGAACTGGGGACCTGGGACCCTGCCCCGGACTGCTAGGTGCCTGCATCCTCTTCCCACATCCACATGCTCCCCATCAGCACAGAGGCTGCCAGGTCAGAAGTCCTGCTTGGCTCACACCTGCTGTGTGGGACTGCCAGGAACAGACTGCTCGCCTTGGGCCAGTCAGGCTGGCCTGAGCAGGATCCCTAAGTTAGAGATCAAGGGACAGCCTCCTGTCTGGTGAGATTTAAGAGGTAATCCCAGAAAAGCAGCCCCACAACCACTCAAATATGCCTGAAATGCACCATCCCTGCATCACTTCTTGGAGAGGTATGCCTTAGCCACACAGGCCCTCTTGGATAGGATGCTGCATCATTTCACCTACAATGGTCTCTTATCTAGTGGGACAGAAGGGGCAGCCCCCAGAGAGGCATGGGGGGAGGAGCCAGGCGGACATTCTCTCCTCATCCTTCTCTTACCCGATACACTCCCTGCAGCCTTGCCAAGTTCATGCTTCCATTCCCACTCTACAAATGGCCACAGTGGCGAGGGGCAGCTGGAGCCAGAACTCAAATCCAGGTTGTCTGAATCTTGAGCTCTTTCTCTGCAAAGGACTGCAGGGAAGAAAGGATGGACAGGCCCATACTGTCAGTCAGGCCAGCAGCTTCCCAGGACCCAGAACTGCCACTCAGCCCACCTGGTCTGCCTTGGACAGAAAAGTTAGCAAAAAGCAAAATGAGCAAAAATATAAAAAACCTGACTACAAATTAATAAATTTTATTTCCTATAAAGAATACACTTTTCCAGCACCTGTGATAGGTTTACAAAAATAAATATTTTTGAACATAAGAAACTCTAATTCCCAAAGTTACTTAGGCCATAATCTTTTTTTTTTTTTTTTAATCACAACACAATAAGACTAGAAAAGAATAACAAAGATGTAAACCTAATACCTTGGAGCTCTCTAAATTTTTCAAATTTAAAACTGTCCCACAAAACTCTTGGATTAAATAGAATTTGCATCTTATTTAGAAAAGAACAAAAATAAGGCACTCATATCATCATATCAAAGCTTAAGGGATTCACCCAAAAATACACACAGAGGAAAATTAATAGCCTTGGTTGATTTCATTATTTAACAAGAATATAAGAAATAAACTGAGCATTCAACTCAATACATTAGAAAGAACCAGATAAGGGGCACCTGGGTGGCTCAGTCAGTTAAGCCTCTGCCTTGTGCTGAGGTCATGATCCCAGGGTCCTGGGATCGAACCCTGCATTGGGCTCCATGCTCAGCAGGAAGTCTTCTTCTCCCTCTCCTCTGTTCCTCCCTCCTGCTCATGCTCTCTTTCTCTCTCAAATAAATAAATAACCTTTAAAAGAAAAAAAGAGATAAAATGTAGCATGAGAAAGTAGGAGAAAGGAACAGCCTCTGTCCTAACCTAGAAAGGAGGGGCATCCAAGTTTCCTACCTCCTTTTCACAAGGACGGTTTGTATAAAATAATGCAACATGAATGCTTTTCTAGACCATTTTTATATTAGAATCTATTGAAATAAACACTGTGGGACACTGCCTTAGGTAAAAACTGTTTTCTATGTAAGACATGAAATGGGCAAGCACTTCACTGCCAGGGCCAGACCAGAACTTGCAAATGAACAACATCGACCCACATTCAGAAAGACCCAGCAAGTAAATCTGACCAGTGAGACTCAGAAAAACCTGATGTGGTGCTTGCCCATCCTCGACTCTGGCACATTAACTGCAGCTATCAGATTCAGAAACCGAAATGCCATATATATATATGTTATATAAATATATAGCTGTTTATGACCAACACAGATTAACCGAAAAGGTAGATTGATGATGACGATGATGATAAAGTGGATTCATACTCATAATCAATAATGATGAAATATTAAAGTTATACTTTTTCCAAAAATGCCTATGGGTGGAAAAGGCCATGATGAGGGCAGAAATTCTGATTCAGGTCAAACAGAAAGTAGAAAATGAGAGACAAGTTTGGCGTTGAACCTCACCCTCAGTGCTAGCCATGCCCTTGAGAACGCAGGAAAGGCTGACTCCCTTCCTGTGACTTCCTGTGACTGCAGGTGGAATGACTGAAGAAGGAGAGTCTGCTCTTGGGGCTTCAGTGTTTGTGACGATGGCTTCTCTCCCAGCAGCCTGTGAACCCCAGTGGTGCAGAGGCCAGAAACTGGGGCTCACAGGATCCTCCAGGAAGCCTACTATCGTGTTGACCCTAAAGTAAGTGCATGTCAAAGAACAAAGTCTATAAAACTTTTGGCCAACTGGAAAATTTCCATCTCTATCCAAGAACAAGCCCCCAAAACTAAGATGTAATAAGGAAAGAGGGCAGGAGTGGTGGGAGGAGGAAAGGGAAGAGACAGTTTAGCCCATTGTAGACAAATGGCTACCAGCATTTACTTTGGACACCACTGCTGATCAAACCTTACAGTCATTCGGTCTCCACCTCTAGACCTTCCCAGGTCATTACAATCTCACAGGATCTGCTCTGGGCCCACAGCAATGATTACCTGTATGGTAGATACATTTCCGTATTTGATTATGAATTAACTTAGTAACTACTTTATTTTATAACAACTTTATTGAAATGTAATTTACATATTCAAAAATTCACCTAAAACTTCCTTTAAAGAATGCATAATGAGCAATTAGGAGCTGAGCGAAGTTATTGGGAGAATAGGAACTTCTCAAAGATGCTTGGGGATCCATAATTCAGACATGCACGGAATTGGACCATCCCTGGGGAGAGGGTTCAGTGAACTGGGCCTTTTGCTCCGCTTCCTAAGAAAGCACGAGGGTGTGTGGATTCCAGCAGGTGGATGCGACTGCCTATGCCCAGGCATCTCGGACTTTTTGCAGTCGAGGAGCCCCATTTTATTGCAAAAATTATCTCTCTGTAAGCTGCTGAAAGGGATTGTGGACTATAATTAGAATAAGGCCCTACAGGATTACATTCACAAATGTAATTACATAATCGTTTCAAGCTAAATAACACTGTGAAAGGACTCAATTTCCTGAGGATTGTGGTGAGGGGAGCTGTGGGTGCCTCATGGGGAGCCAGAGGTCACGAGATCCCTTTCTGATGCCAGCGGAGCCCAGAAATGGAGGAAGGAGAACCTGAAGATCCCTAATTCCTCAGTGGGCTTGTCTTGGGCATCAGATCAGCCCAGACTTCATGGAGGATGAGGATACATCCAAATATGACCCAAGTTGGAGTTCTCACCTGGTTCTCATTAAACACACTAGAAAAGAGATTGGGGTAGGGGGTGGGGGGTGGCATTCATAAGCTGCTTTTTATTTGGTTCATAGAAACCCCGTCTGTGGCACATATGCATCTGCAAGTGTCAGGCACTCAGTCACACTAGAAGATGCATAGAATCTGTTGTCTTTACTCTCCAGAAGCCTGCGGAGCACTCAGCCTTCCGGACCTTCTCAAGGATCCCTCAGCTGAGTTTCGGATCGCTCCTATTCCACAGTGGACATCAACATGGCGACCAACCCAACCCTGGGCTTCCAGAGGAGACTGGATACCATTTTCTTCTATCAGACAGCAGTGATTTATTCGACGTGCTGGGCTTCTCATAACTTTGTCAGATATGTCATGCAGTTAAATGTACCACTGAGAAAAGTCTCTTTCATTGGTCCGAGTGTCCTAAATTTTGGTCCAAGAAGAAAAGGTAGCTGTACAAGCAGACCACAGCTTTTGAAAGCCATGACGATAAATCGCATTAATTTGGACACCATTAATCTGGAGAATGTGCTAATCCCATAGGCCTAGAAGGAAGCTTAGCTTTGAAGAAAGTGTCTGCTTTCCAAGCAAAGGAGGATGCAAACAAGCCACAGTAAGTGTAACCTACTTAAATGCAAATGTTGTTCTTAAAGAAAAACGTGCACATTAAGTTATAGCTGTTGGTGAGCCCCAAGCTCTCAGCTCCCCCTTCACTCTAGCCATAGTCCAGCCCACTTGGGGCCCTATATCAATTCCAGGACCTCACCTGGCCCCATCAAGCATGATGATTCCTCCAGTACTGAGTTAAGAAGTAGAAGTACCCCCCCGAGAGCCACTGGCCTCATAGACACCTTGGGGAACTTGAGGTCCAAAGAGGGGAAGTAACCTGCCCAAAGCCCAGCATCCAGCAAGTTCACCCAATGCTTAGAGCCCCCAGCCTTGCCTCTCACAGATCAGGGTCCTAATCTCAGCTCTCTGTCTCCTTTGGAGCGACTTTGGACACGGCAGCTTGGCCCTGTTGAGTCTCCATCTACGTAAGACAGATGAAGGCTCCAGACTTCTCTGAGGTCTAGATACGACTGATCCAAATTCCAACTCCACTATCCATGAGGATCCCCCCCCAAGATCTCTGAAAACCCCTGTGGTCACCTCTGCCTGGGGATCCCACTCCCCTGCACAGTCTCTATACGTGCTGCACTGACGCCAGTGGGACAGCTGGCCTGTCCTCAATGGCACATCCCCCCAGAAGTGGTAGGCTGCTGAAGGGTTCACTTTGGGTTAGCTCCCCAGCAGCACAGGAAGGGGGTTGGCCTTTTGTACCCTTGGGGTGACTCAGCCAGGTGGAGGCTGTGGTGATCAGTGGCTGTAATCAGCTCTGGCCAATTCCCCAGAAAGGGGGCAGAATCCCCATAACCAAGTCTGGCTGGGACACCCACAGCATCCAGCACAGGAAGGAGGGGGAAACGGTGTCCTGAGACTTCCATTGTGAATGCAGAGCTCCGCATCAGCCTCAGGCACCCTTTCACCAGCCCACACCATAGAACCCTCCTCGCCCATGCAATACCACCCTGGCACCCGCTTGTCTCTTTCCCCCGTTCCCTGCTCCTCTTTGTCTTCTCTCCTCTCCCTCTCTGGAATGAGAAAAGTCTCACTTTCTTCTGCAGAACAGCTTCATCATTCTTTTATTTTTCTGTCACCCAAGCCACTGCCCACCTGCTCTGTATATGGCAACCACCATCCCCATGTTTGCTAGTTCTAGCCCTGGAGGTCCCACGTCCCAGGAACCCCCGCGTCCCCAGGCAAGCTGGAACCCAGAGTATGGAGCCAGGCACGGCTGTCTAGAATTGAAAAATCCTTAAATCTGAATTGTTTTTATAGCCACCATGACTTATGAAGGCTCCCTCTCAAATGGACACCAAGTGTGATGTTTGCTAAGATGGCTAATCGTCTTTTATTTCTAATCGGGAGCGGACACCGCATTACATCAAATGGACACTAAGTATGATGTTTGCTAAGATGGCTAATCGTCGTTTCTTCTAATCAGGAGTGGGCACCACATTACATCAAATGCTGCTTCAGCCTCTATTAAGAGACTCACATGACTTAATCTGCCAGCAGAGTAATTACATTAGTATATTTCCCAATGTTGAATCGTCCTTTGTTGCTAGAATAAGCCATATTTGAACACGCTGTATATTTCTTATGATCTCATGCTTGATTTGATGTACTAATATTTTATACATAACTTTGGTTTCTAAATGGGGTTCATCCGCAGTTTTCTTTGGTTGTCTTTGTCTGGTGTTGGTGCCAGGCATAGGCTCACCTTGCAAAATGGGCTTGGGAACTTTTCCACTTTTTTCACCCATTTCCTGAATAACCTGACCACGAGAGCAAAAACTGAAAGAAGAAAGATATTCAAAGATACAAGAGATACAATACAGGAAATTTTCCAGATGAGGAACTTCATTTTTACATCCAAAAGGCACAATATCTTCAGGAACAAATTACTTAAAAGGATAGCTATCAAGAAATATAATGGTTAACTAAGAAAATAAATCTTCATGCGTTCAGAGAGGAAAAGGAAAGTTTTCTCAGGGCAAGAGAGGTTTGTGAAGTCATGCTGTGTTTAGTCTTTTCCTCAACAATTTTCAAAGCAGTGGATGAAAGAAAAATGTCCACAAACTTGCAGTTAAAATATAAACCTGAAATGTTATGACCATTCCATGTGTCATTCGAGCAAAAAAGCGACAGGAAAACATTGTCAAAGAACACGAAAGAACTCAGGGAACATAGTCCCCAGGAACTTTCCTTTAAAAATCTAATTGATAGTTAAAGACAGGCAAGGTATAACAAAAGGAAAAGGAAATTGGCAAAATGATAGCGTGAGAGAAAAAAATGGAGAGGTCAGGGTAAGGAATCCTCAACCCTGGAAGTCTCCAACGCAAAGGCACTTTTAAAGGCAAAACTATGCATGTCTCCAGCTGTCCTTGAAATCTAAAAATCAGAAGACAGCCATTCTCCGGTATGAAGAAATCAAGCAACACAGAACCCATGATTCTCAGAAAGAAAAATAGCTATTTCACAATAAAACCAAACATCAAAATAGAAAGGAAAAAAAAAAAAAAACCCTTGAAGTGGAAAAGTCATGGGAAAAAAAAATGACAACCACTGAATACAATAAAACAGAGAAAAAAGAAAGCTTGTAGAAGAGAATCCAAACATTATAAATTTAGACAAGGTAAAAGAAGAATCTAGCTAGCAAACAGAGACAAACAGAGACAAAGAATCATCTGGAAAAAAGAAGCAAATCCTGCTAATTTCCTCATCTTTCAGAGTAAGGAGCCAGTTACAATCGTCTAGAATTGAAACATCCTTAAAATGACTCTTAGCTCATGTTGTTTTTCATAATCCTTTTTTTTTTTTTTTTTTAAATCTCAGGGACTCATTTAGGAGTGATGTTTTTCTGAGGTGAAGACACATTGTTCTAAAGTTCAAACATTTCCACTGTCATTTCAGGCTTCCCATTGCTGCTATTAAATCCAAGCAAAATTTGATGATTTTATTTGTGAAATAGCTGTGTGAAATAATCTCATTTTATCAAACTGCTTTTATTTACATATCTGTATATATTCCTAGAGAGATATCTGGAATGACCACCACCTAATTTTTTTTCTTTTTCCTTCTCTCTTATGCCTGAATTGTTTATGTTAACATAATTTTTAATAAAATCAATAAATTCATTATTCTTAAAGGGAAAAAAGAGAAAGAAAGGGAGGGAGGGAAGAAGAGAGGAAAGAAGCATTCAGGTACAAAAACATGACTCAAGTTGCTGGATAGCACTCACTCCTGAGACTTTATCTTGAACCCCTAGGGATGCTGGTGGGCTGCTTAACCTGTTCAGATGACGACCTATAGACAGCAAGGGCACCCATATGGGAGAGCCTACAAGAGGATTAATCTCAAAGAAAAACAGACAAACACATGGAAATAGAGAGAGTTTAAACCCCTGGATCAAGCCATGCCTGAAGGTTAAGTCTTTTAGTTATTGAGTCAATAAATTGCCCTCTTTGCTTAATCCAGGTATATAATGGTCTTTATCAGCTGCAACTACAAGCATCCCAACAAAGCAGCCTCCAAAGGCCCTTTTAGCTGGACTTTGGGATTTCCTTTGTCCTATAAAATTTTCCCTGCTAAGCTCTTGCCCATAGTCCTGATTAAGTCTCAGTTGCACATCCTATTCCCAAGGCTGTCAAGTGGTTGGCAAGTAGCTGAAACCCCCTGAGCCAGCCTGGAGGTAGAAGCACATGCTGCACACAGCAGTTCCTTTGTGACCAAGACATGTGCTCATCCATCCACCAGCCTCGTGCTGCAGAGGCTCCCTGCTGGTGCTCTCTAGCCAGGCCAACATCTGCTTCAAAGGACCTACGAGGGCTGCAGCTCTCCCACTAATTTCCAGGAAGGAAATCCTGGGGTAGAGAGCAGGAGAAGTTTAGACCAAGCATCAGGTTTAAAGGGAACTTTGATAAAAACCCAGGCTGACTTCCCCAGGGAAGGCAGTCCTGTGGGAGAGCTGGTGTGGTCAGCCCCACAGGCTGTTATTACTACAGACAGTGAGTTTGGAGCTCAAGGCCCCTAAGGGCCCCCAGAAAATGAGGCGGGGTGCTGGTGAGAAGCACCAGCCTGCTTCTCCCCGCCAGGAGCCTGCAAGGGCCTGCACCAGAATTCCTGGCTCACCCCCAGCTTCCCTGGGCTTGCCATGGGGCCCGCCTCTCCCTTGCTTAACCATGAGCTCAGGGGGAAGAGCTGATTGTGGCTCATCTCTGACCATCCTCAGCCCACATCACAGCCCGGCCCAGTGTTCGGAACTGAGTAACAGACGGACGAGCGATTGAAGGAAGCATATTCTGTGTGCCCAGCACTATTCTTGCCTCTGGGTTCAAGGAACCTAAGGCTGGAGGGTCCCTGCTGCATCGTGCTCACATTCTTTTGGATCATGCCTCTAAACAAGAGAAAGAAAGAAGAGGCCATCTGGCCCAGGGCTGGGCATTCAGGACATCAGACCACTGTGTGCAATCTCTGTCAGTTAGAATAGCCTGACCTTGTAACTAGTGCTAAATGTCTCTGTCCAAGCCAATTTCCTTCCTCAAGTGTCTGCACTAGGCATGGCATTTTTCAGTTTCCCTGAGCAGAAGAATTGACAGAGGGTCGCGCTGTAGAGTCTGGGGACAGGGTCCCAGGGGAGGAAGACTCGCTCTCCCCTCCTGAGTTCCAGGCTGAATTCAACCTGGACCCTAACTGTCCATTTCTGAAATGGGTTTTCCCATGGAGTCCTTGTGTGGCGATGAGTGTCACAATCCATTTTATTGGAATCGAGAACCCATTGCTATAGCTAAGATCTGGGTGTGACACTCCAGGTGACTGGGAACTGGAGGGCTATGCAAATAAGCCCATCTTCCCTAGCAATCAGCCCTGGGACTCTGTGAGGACTGAGCAGGAGTCCTGGGGGACCTCTTCTGCTGGGCCATGGGGACTGCCTCATTATCTGTTTGTGTGATAAGGACAGCCACTCAGATGTTCAAATTCAATGAGGTCCAGGGACCTTCTTTGTCCACAGGGAGAAAGAGAAAGAGAGAGCATGCAAGCAAGGGAGTTAATCAACTCTCCCCTTAGAAAACTGTAAGTCATGCATGCAGGCACCTGGGATGTCGAAAGGAAAGGGATCCTGCCCCACATGTCAGCAATGGAGCAACTAAGGCCCAAAGAGCGGAAGTGACTTGCACAAGGTCACCGAGAGCCTCGCCTGCGGACTCCTGGCCCAGAGCTCCTCCCTGTGCTGCTACACCAAAGCTGGTCGAATTTGGCCTCTCATACTTAAGTTACTAAAACACAAGTTGTCAAAATATCAGCTACAAGAAGAGGCAAGAAGATTATATGCAAAGAAGAGCAACAATTTGGGTATTCTTCAAAATTCTCCAATTGCTTGAAAATTAGTGTCTTCTTTAAAACATCCCCCTTGTCTAACATGTTATCAAATATTTTATGAAGTCACAGATCAAGTTGTTTCTGATATTTTTCAGGAGCTCCATGTCAAAAGCTGATGTTAATATTTTGTGAGATACAGGGATGGTGGAACAAATGCAAAATCAATACCATCTGTCTCCAGGAAACTCCTCGAGATTCCAGACATCAGAGAGGCCTGACGCAAGCAGATTCGGGAGCCAGAACCCCTGCACAGGCAGAGAACGGTGGGAAGTAAAATGATTCCTTTTTGGTCAAAAGAAATACTTTGGTTGTTAGAAAAAGCAAAGGTAATAAGATGGAGCCATTTCCGGGTGATTCTTGATTCTCTAAAAGCCTCAGCCCAAACACAAGTTTCTAACACAGTCCTCACACTTTGCAGCATGGTGGTATGTGGCTGCATAGCAAGAGGGACTTCCTCAGTGAACAAAGTGGAGATTGGGAACAAGTCAGTGAGGCTGGTCACTGGGACTGCCCGTCAGCCCAGAAGCATTCACCTGTCCAGAGGCAGGGACTGGTAACATGGTCTCCAAAGGCTCTTAAGAGGCCAAAGCTTTTGAGAAGGCTGGCTGAGCAGGCAGCTTCACAGACTCCCTAGACAGACTCCCATGCAGTGTGGGCTTGAGAAATGGGCCAAGGTGGTTCTGGAAGTCCAGGCGCAGGACACGCTGTGACCACTGAGTCAGCCATCTATTGGCCACATCGTAGAGCCAAATGTCAACTCAGGTGGACATCTGTGCATGGGGCCACCCTAGCCCTGGGGTCCCTGGAGACTTCAGAGCCTTCTGAGCAGGTTCCCTTCCTACCTGGCATCATGGTCACTTGCGTCCGTCTTACCTCCATGGTGGCCCACGGCCTCGACATAAGGTCTGACGACGACCTGTGTGTGAACGGGGAGAAATGGCAGGCTTGCAGTCTGGAGAAGTCTGGCCCACGGGTTTTCCTTATCACTGCCTATCACCGCCGCCGACCACTGTTGCAGGCCACACCGTACACAGCTCTGCGCTCTCCATGGCCCTGGGCACCAGGGAGGTTTGCTGGCCCAGTGCCCAGAGCACTCCACCCGCTGCCCCAACTCCTCCCTCTGCTCAGGTCAGGTCTCTTCTCCCAGAGGGTGCTGAGTGGGTGCCACGGACAGCGAGCTGACAGCTCGCACCACACCACTTCCTCTGACATGATGCCCCATGGCAACTGAAGGGGCCACAGCTCTTGTCCTTTGCATTCTCTCTTTAGTCTGGTTTCCTGGGGACTACCTTGGTCTCTTGGCTGGATTGGGGACCACTTTTGGTCAGAGACATTCGGTGGTAAGGGGCATTCACTGGACAGTCGAATCATGGCAGGTCTGCCAGCGGACATTCTGCAGATCTGCAGTCAGTCACGACGTTTACAATGAGCAAGGGGCCTCCATGGCTGGACAAGTATGCCTTCGTGTGGGCACGGCAGTCAGAACACTTGGTGACAAGTGGCAGGAACCATCCAAGACAGACCAGGGGACTTTATGGGCTCAGTAGTCAAGCCCCAGGAAGGCTGGGGTCCAGCAGGGCCAGACAACAAGTGGGGTTGTCAGGATTCTCTCTCCCTCTGTCCTCTCCAGCTCTCCCCACGTGAGCAGCATGCTGTCACACACGTTTCCTCGCTATGGCTGGACGGTGGCCGCCACCGCGCCAGGGCTCACAGCTCCCAGCTTCCTAGGGTTGGAAGTGGTCATGCGAAGTGGGGCCCCTCCCTTGGCTCTGCTGATTAGCTGGCTTGGATCCCCCGCTCCCACCAGCAGTAGCCTCACCTCCCTCCAGGAGCCGCACGCTTGACGGAAGGTTCGAGATCCCCAAAGAGGAAGGATGCTGATGTTACAGAAGGGGCAGACCTGGCATTCCAGCAGAGTGAAGGATGCCCTTGCCAGGCACATTTAGAAGCCCCTCTTCATCGGGGCTCCTACACTGGCAAGAGCTAACCCTGTGTGAGGGTTGTTTACCCTTAATATCTGAATGGGGGCTTTTCCTGGCTTCATCCCAAACCGCAGAGAAGCTGGCAGGCAGTGGAGAGGGGGTGGTGAGGCAGAGGCTCCCCTCTCCAGACAGATGTGCTCTGAACAGGGCGCTCAAAGCTTTGGCCGCAGAGGAACACAGTCGCCTCGATGAGCGTGTGCCTTTGCCGGCTGAGGCTGCCATAACGAAATACCACAGATTGGGGTGGCTTAGACAACAGACATTTATCTTCACACAGTTCTGGAGGCCAGATGTCCAAGATCAAGGTGCCAGCAAGGCAGGTTTCAGGCTGAAGGCTCCTTTCTGGGCTTGCAGGAGGCTACCATCTCCGTGTGCTCACATGACATCCATTCTGTGCGTGGGTGTGTGGGGAGGGAGTGGAGATCACTCCTCCTCTTCTTATAAGGACACCAGTCCCATCAGATTAGGACTCTACTCTTAGGACCTCAATTAACCTCATTACCTCCTAAAGACCCTATCTCCAAAAACAATCTAAGCAGGCATTGGGGTTAGAGTGTCAACATACCAGATGATGAAACGGGGGGATACACTCAGTCCATAGCAGCGTACCAAGCACTGTGATGAGTGGGCGCAGAGGAAGAAGCCTGCAGGGAGGCATCCCTTGTGCCCTTCAAATCACCAGACATTGCCCAGCCCTGGCACTGGGCTGAGGGCAGATAACACCTGCAGGAAAACAGGTGTGCAGAGGCAGACCCTCGTCGGGCCCCCTGACCATGCCCTACAAGCTGTGCTCCATCCTGTCTGCTACTCTAACACTCCCCACCCCTGGGAGCCGATCCTGAGATAGAGTTTAAGCTCCAGGTGTCTATGAGAGGGCTGGGAAGGAACAGTGCAGGATGAGGCCACCTGCCGGGCACCCTGTGACACTGCAGAGCACACCACAGAGCAGCCCCACCCACAAGACTTGAAGCTAGGGTCCTGTCATCACTGCTGAAAGCTGCTTCTGGGGGTGTTGTCTCCTGTCTGTGCAGGCATGTTCTCCATGGCTAGAAGGACATGGAGGCAGAGTTGCAGGTACAAAGGGTAAGATCCTGCTGGTATGTGGACCCACTGTGAATGAGCCAGGGAAACACACACCACTGGTGGTAGACACACTCACCAAGCAGGCACTTCGAGAGTGCTGAGAGTACCCCCAAGTGCGCAGAGATGGTGGACCCCCACTAGGGCTTAGTCCTAGTGGACAAGCCCAGGCTTCATTCAGAAATGTCCACAAGCCACCAAGGGGTGCTGGGTGACCCCGATGGGCTCCTGCCTGTCTCCTTGAGTTTGTGAAGCTACACTCCCAAGAAGCAGCGCTTGCCCCAGAGTACAATCCTCCTCTGGGGTCGGTGTGCACAGCAGGACGGGGACAGAGACTCAATCTACCGTGTTAAATCGAGTCAGATAATTCTCCCGCCTGCATCATAATTAACTTTACTTTATTCAGAGGAATACATTACAGCAAAATATTAAGGAATTTTCTTTAAGAAGAAAAGCATTTTCCTCACTAGTATTATTTTTAATGAGCTAAGTGATGTTAGTTTTGAAATTGCAATTGGGAGAGAAAGCACACACACACACTAATGGACAATTTTAGTTTTCAACAATTGTGATTGTGAATAATGCTACTAATAGCTTTCACAGTGGTTTATATTCATTTGCCTAAAAGCCAGAGCCCAGACTTCTCTATTGAAGAGTGAAAAGATGACTGGGGCTGACCTGTGCATGCCTTGTGCTTCCCACCCCCCTCCTCTGGAAAATCGTTCTGGGCTGTACCCCTTTATCAGAACCATGGGGTGTTCTGCGCCTTACTAGGAACTAGAACAGTTTGGGGAAGAGGTTAAGTTTGGACCCTCTGGCTCACGAACAGAATTGAGCACGGGAGGCGGGGGAGGCTCAGTCATTCCCTGCAAGTGACTCCCCAACTGCCACCAATTATGAATTGCTCTAACACAAAACATTCAAATGGACAGCAGCAACCCGCACACTGTGGGCTCCTTTAAAAAGAAGCCCCATTGTTCCCCAACCGCCTATTAATAGCTAGAAAAGACATCTGTTCCTAATTTGGTCTTCTCAAATCAAGAAATCTTCCCTGCACTTCCCTCTGGGGCCAGGATGAAATCAATCAAGTGACAAAATTTACCAAGCACCAGGCGCATTCCAGCCCGGAGCTCAGAGCCAGCTCTGCAATCGGACCCCAGCCACGCAGAGGCCCATGGCCAGAGGAAGCGAGCACCCTGTCCAGTGTCGACATCCTCCCACACTCGGGCAGTACAGAGACCACGAAAAAAGACCCCCATGTGGGCTAGTCGCACCCCCTTCAGTACTCAAGACCCCTGCTCCATCACCAAAGGCTGGCTGGTCTACTGGATTCTGACTCCAAGCATAGCTCCCCTTGGACTCAACCAGTGACAGGCAGCTCACCACCTACCGGGGGACTCTTTTCATCCCTGAATATCCGTGACTGCTAAACACACCCAAAACCCATCTCCCACAACAGGACTGATTCTGCTCTAAGAGACCAAATACTGCACAGCAATCCTTCCCGTGTCAGTCCTCTGACTGCTTGAGTAGAGATCCCTGCCTGATGCCAAGACTCGTGTCTCGCTTTGATACCTGCACAGCAGGGAGCTAGTTATGGACCCAAAGTCCAGAAAGGACAATGGAGCCTAGTGATATAAGCCACAGGGTGGCTCTCCCTCATTCCTGGGAGTGTTCCTATGCTCCCTTCCATGCCCACGCCTGTCGTTCAAGACTCAAAGTCCACTCCACACCCTCCCCTGCCCCAGGGCCTTTGCCAGCTCTTTCCTCTGCCCAGCATGACTTTGTGCAGCTTCTTCATAGCTCATCCCCATCTCGTCCTTCAGATGGCAGGTCCTCCGAGCAGCCTTCACTGACTGGCCTGCTAAAGGCACTCCCATCACGGCTAGGCATTACCCTTCTGATTAGATGCTTTGCATAACAGTGAGCACTACATGCTTTCTTCTCTCTCAGCCACATGTTCCTTCTCTGACCCCCGTTCCAGAATGTAAGACTGTGAATACACACAGGGTAAGAACTCAATAAATGCTGTCATCTGAAGAGAGAACAGCTCTACAGACAAAAGAATCAGCAGCCAGAGCCAAAGCCCAGAGAAGCCGCGGAGCCTACTGGTTCTAAGCAAAGGCTCTGGGTCGAGAAAGATCTAGGTTGGCCCGCTGTGTAGCCTTGGGCAAGTTACCTGACCATCCTGAGTCTTGGGATTGTCCTCATTTTGTGCGTGCAGAACCCGCGCAAAATGAGGACAATAAGAGCTCATGCCCCCCACCCCCCCATGACGGGAGTGAGGAGGTGCTTGTGGAGCATTTGGTCCAAGAGCAGGTTCAGAGCAAACCCTCCATTGATGGGGCGATGGTGAGTTGTGGGGAACCTGGGGTCAGAGCTGGGGCTCCTGCGGTGCCCTGAATCTCAGAGGGAGACAAAGCAGGCTGGCTGTCGAGGAACATGAGCACTTCTGCCCTGACAGGAGCACCGTGGCAGGAACTGCCCTGCCCCTTGGAGCTGTGGGTGGGACAGCCCACCACTGGGGCCCAGGCTGAGAACCTGCCCCTGGCCCAGCTGTTTCTCCCTGTTCTCCTCCTTTCTGCCCTGCGGAAGAGCGTCCAGCCCACTGCGGGCCTTGAGCTCAGAGGAGGGGACCAAGAGCGGAGCAAATCCATAGCTGCTTTCATCTGCTGCTCAAGTCCCCTGAGAGCAAGGAGGCCAGTGAGAAAGGAACAGGCCTTCAGCATCCCTTCCAAGGAGGCTCAGAGCCCCCTCCTCTGCCAGTGTGGGTCCTATAGGCGGGGCTGTGGGAGAAAGCAGATGCCCTGGAGAAATGGGCTCCCTGGGGCCTGCCTCCAGCCCCACAGGCCCAATGCCCCCCACGGCTCCTGGACCTGAGCCAAGGCGCTTCCGTTGGCCCCTGGCTCCCCAGGACACAGCCGGAATTGTGCGGCCCGCAGCAGGCGCTAAGCCGCAGCTGAGGGGACAAGGCCCAGCTGTTCCTGGAGACAAGCGGGCAGCTTTCTTCCCACATGAAAAGGGGACCTGTGTCCCCTGGGGGAGGGGAAGGAGGAGGAGGAAAGGGGCCACGGGAGGCCCAGGCAGAGCTGTAAACACCCCTCCTCAAGGTCCCCTCTGTGGTCTGGAGTGGGCCAGGTGGGGCCAGGAAGGGGAAGGCAGAAAGGGCTCTTGAACAAACTTCCTAGTCTGGGCCCTGGCTGGAGCCTGAGGCCAGGCCTCTGGTCCTGACCCCTGTGTGACCTGGGCCAGTCCTTTCCCACTCTGGCCCCATGCTCTCCACTGTAAAGGGGGAGTTGGAGCGTTTTTGCTATGATCCTGCAGGGAAGGGGGTGGATCATTTCCTTGGGAAGGCTGGTCGCCCTGCATGAAGAGGAAGCAGAACCCAGGACAGAGGACACAGGACACATGGTCTGAATGGCACTGAAGCAGGACCCTGCCTCTGTTTGGCGGGTAGACCAGCACGCTCCCGGGAGCACCGTGGGCAACCAGGCACATGTGTGAACCCCGAGGCCCTGAGAAAGCCCCCAAGATGGCGCTGATGGCAGAGTTAGGACAAACTCTGCCCTGGGAGTGCCAGAACACCATATGATGGCCTTCCGAGCCCTCCCTCTGAAAACTGACGAGAATTGTCCAAGGCAGATCATTTTTTGGTCTCCTCCTCCTTGGGTCTTATCATTAATCATATACCTTATTCTTTAGAAATAAGGCATCCTAAGACATCCACACATTCTGATACCAGTTCCTTCTTACACACACACACACACACACACACACACACACACACACACACACTCCCCAGGGCAGCCCAGGGCAGGCTTATCCCCCTGGGGACTTTACTGCAGGTTCCAGGTCTGGGTGAAGACAGTTCGGACGACCTTCATGAGTGCCAGGCCCTTCCAGGCTCAGCGACAGAGCACAGAGATCCACCCTCCCAGGAGGGCACAGTCGGCACAGAAGAGGGACCGACAGTGTAACAACAGGGTTGGATGAGGAAACCATGAGCACATCGTGGGGAGCTTCTAGAAGGGGGCTGGGCCTTATTAAAAACAACTATGAATCGCTATTTGGGGAGTGATTTTCAGTCGGGGAGAAAGACCTGGACAGATAGTGCCAGGACTCTTCCAGTCGTAGCTGACAGAAAACTGGAGTCCTGGAGGGTCAAACAGAAAAGGAAGGGACTGGCCATGGAAGTGAGGAGCATGGGGGTGCACCTTTCTCCAGGCCTGGCTGAGACAGGGACACGAACAACATCGTAAGATCATCTTTCTATGGGTCAGCTCTGGATTCTCCCGAAAGGGTCAGGGATGGCTCTGGCTACCACAGAGCCCACCACCGTGGGGACCAGAGCATGCTACCTTCCTGATGATTCTGGCCAGACTCCTCCTTGCGGCATGGACGTTACATCTAGCCAGGACCCTGTGCGTCCCTGAGCTCGTTTCCACAGACGGGGGTCGGAGTGTTCCAACTGGCAAGGTCTGAGTCACATTCACATCTCCGAAGCTAAGAAGTGGAGTCAGCCCCATACCCCCCGTAAGCACAGGGTGTGGGGGAAGCGATTATCTCCATATGGAAAGAGTTGTAGGGTTTTTTTCTTTAAAATCAGCTATTCCCTATAAATGTGAACAGCATGCCTGTATCGCCCTTTCCCGCAATGGGGCGGGGGCGGGGGGTGGTTGGGAGGGGTGGCTGCAATCTGCAAGAGTGGAGAGAATGAGGCTAGCATGAAGAGAAAGGGAGAGAAACAGCTAGAACAAGCATCCTGATTGATTCATTTGAGTCCCTGGATCAAGCTGTGCCTGAAATCTATTTGAGTTATGCGAATCAATAGATTTGTTTCTTGTTTGTTTTACATGGTGTGAATGGTTTTTCTGTCACTTGCCACCAAAATAAAGACATGTTTAAATCCCTGCCCTCCCACCTACGGGGTGAGCTCCAAATGATCAGAAATCACACCTTCTCCATCTCTGGATACCCAGCACCTGGCACAGGGTCTGGCACGGATGGGAGATGCTAACTGAGCGGTTGTTGAATGAATGAAAAGTATCAACGGGGATGAGGTTGTTTCTCTGCCCACTGCCCTCTGCAAGCTCTCCACACTCGTGGAGCCCATTGCTGTGTTCACGGCACCTGCACACCGGGCACCTTTCCCATCCCCCATGACATCCTCAGACTCTGGCAGGACCGGGTCTGGCCCCCGTCCTACAAGAAGAATGAGGGCTAAGGATAGTGTCACCCAGCCTTCTCTCCTCAGGGCTTGTCCTTTGTTGCATATTGATTAAAATGTTTTTAAGAGACCCGTTTATGATACTAGTGAGCCACCTTTTGGACAGGTGGCATCCATGCCTCCTCAAAGGGTCCCCTTCTTTGGACTCTCCCTACAAAGCTGCCCGTGTACCCAGGCACCCACTGATAAAGGGCTTCTGCAAAGCAAGGCAGGCAAAGCCTCGGACATGTTTTAAGAGTGAGATGGAAATCGTTAGCTCCCATTTTAATTTAACAAGCCCAATTTTATAAATAAGAGTGAATTTTCCCAGGCTATTATATCTAATTATGCATTTACATCAATTCACATTATGCGGTTGATGAAATGTTAATACCAAAGGCAATTTTCTGCTGACGGGTGGCATGGAGAAGAGCTTTCTTCACATTACAAGTCAATATTTTTGGAAATAATTACCCAGTTGCTCACTACAGTCTGCACTGACTAACCCAGTAGCTGTGTCTACACAGCCCCCAACTTGAGATGCTATGAGGGGAAATCCCCTGACAGGCAAGGAAGATGGGAGAGACCACGGGCGCCTGAGTGAGGGGTCCTGGTGGCCTCTGGTGGCTGGCAGAACAGGCTTTGCCCAGACTCCACCTCGTACCAGTACCAGGTCCTTTGATTATGTTATTACTAAATTGCGCCACAGCTCAGACTTTCATCTGCGAGAGGAGAATGACACTAGGTACTCTCTCCTAGGGTGTAAATGCATTTATGCCTTCACTCATTTGTTTGTTCAAGGAATGTTTACTGCAGGTTACTCTCTCTGGGCGCTCGGGAAATACACAGCACACGGTAATGACGATTATATGGAGGAGGGTGAAGAACTCGGACATCCTGACGGCCTGGTGGGCACTCTTGGTCCCCAGGGGCAACACCTCTCAGGACTGATGGAGGCCAGCAGCCACAAAGCCTGAAGGACCACCAGAAGGACAACGCTTCAGCAGAGAGCCTCAGCAACGCTTCACTGGGCTTCCTCCCCATGGGAGACGAGTGCTAGGGCCAGGGGCCAGGGGACGCCTCGGCATCAACCAGCAAGGGGTGGCAGGGATCAGGATGGGACGGCCGCTGAGGAGGTGAAGAGAAGCGGGTGATCTGAGAGACATCCCAAGGGTCAAATCACAAGTCACTCCCTCCCTCCTGGGGGGCAAGGGAGAGAAAGGTGCTGTGATCTCTCCAGCTCGGCTGCAAGGAAGTCAGGCCAGTTGCTAAGCCAGAGAGAACTCCCAGGTTCACAGGACACCAGGCTTTGGAGAGGGCCAGGCTGTCAGGTCCCATGGGACATCCACGCAGAAGTGCACACCCACAGAGGAGCACCACCAGCCGGAGCTGGAGAAGAGGGCCCAGGCCCAAGCCATGAGGACTCCGAGACTCAGAGGCTGGGCGAAGACGGCCAGCCCACGGGGAGGCAGGTGGCACAGCCAGTGCAGGAGAAGGGACATGCGTGAGAAAGAAGAGCATGCCCAGCTGTGCCGAGTGTGTAGAAGCTCAAGCTGAGAACGACAGTGTCCCTTAAACTTGAGAACACTGACATCCTGAGGTTTGTGAGGTTTGAGATGCCACTGCGGTGAAGGAATGGGGTGCGAGGCAGGCATAGGAGGACTGCACAACGGGGACGCAGACAGACCTGCCCCCGAGGGAGGGAAGCGAAAGGCGGGTGGCGGTCTCTGTCAGCCTCAGCAGGAAGGCCGCAGGAACGAGACCAGCCCTCCTCCTCCCCAGCCTGGGCCTCTCAAGCCCAGGAATGAGGAGTAAAGCAGGCACTGCAGGACCCTTCTTCCCGAGTGTGAGCCCAGCCTCCTCACCTGTAAGTGGGGGAGGAATTCTAGACACAGGTGGCCGTGAGGGTGACAGGGTGAGGAGCCTGGCTGGCACCAGCACCAGGCCCCATCCCTCCAAGGCAACTCCAGAGCCAGCTCCAGTGAGAGACCTCTGACTGAAAAAAAAAGTCAGATTCAAGAACATCCTCACCCAAACTTGAAACGGACAGAAACTTCAGGTGAGTCTGAGAACTCCACAGGGCCATTTCTCATAGGAATCTCTAGTCTCGCAAGTATCCCCAGAGGGTGCACAAGGGTGCTGCCTGCTCTCTGTCCGTGTCTCCACAAGGTGTGGGGGAGACTGGGCGAGGGCCGCACCAGAGTCTTGCTGGGCGGGGGCGGCGGCTGGGGTTGGCCAGGGACGAGGCATGCTAAACTGATATGGAAAACTGGACCCTGTAGGCCAGGGCGTAGCCAACAGACCACAGAGGTTTATTTCTGTAGTGGAACCAACATTGAAAAACTAGATCCTGCATAGAAACCTGGATTTGCCAGCTTCACCAGAAACACTGGAGAATCAGGTACCACAGACCGGGGGCACGAAAGCAAAGATGGCCCCAGTCCCAGCTCCTCCCCAGCATCTCCTCCAATGGCCCCTTCCCGCTTTACATGTCTGCCTGGGCCCTGAAGGCTTCAGGTCTTGCCCCTAGAAGAGAGATATGGTGGAGTGCAGCTTCCAGGAAGCATGCGGGGACAGAAGGCATTCCTGCAACATGGACAGCTTGGCCCTCTTCCGCAGCTAAGACAGGGCCTGCCCAGAGTCCCTGTCCACTCACGCCCTAAGAGCAGCCAGGAGGAGAAGGGGGACTGGCTAAGGGGGAACAAGTCAGGGAGGGGAGTCAGCTCAGGTCTGTAGTCCCAGGGGGGATGTGTGCCATTAAAAGGAGAGAAGGAAGGGAGAAAGGAGCAGGAATAGAGGGAGGGGTGGGGGAGAGGGAGGAGGAGAGAGAAGGAAGAAGGGAGGAGGAGGGGGGGGGGGAGGAGGAATGGAAGAAAGTGAGGCCAGGCAGAGCACAGTCTCTGGGTTCCTGTTCAATGCCCCTAGGAGGGCCAGCCAGCCACCTGGCTGCAACTTGTCACCCTGCCTTTATGCATGGTGCACAAGCCTGCACACACTGTCCATATGCATGCACACTGTCTGTGTACAGGCTGTCTGGGCATATGCACACCATTTACACACATCTACGCTGTCTGTCATGCCAGTTGTCCATATACACACACACACACAGGCCAGGCTGTCTGCACACAAATGCCCCATCTGCATACACATGAGAGGCACACCGTCTGCACACAGGTACACTTGTGCACACACACACAGGCCAGCTGTCTGCACACCAGTGCCCCATCTGCACACACATGAGGGCACACCATATGCACACAGGTACACCTGTGCACACACACACATGTCCTTCCTGCATCCATGCTGTCAGTACACATAAACACAGCATGTGCCCACCTCCTGCGTCCTGAGAGCACATCCCTGGGACCCCAGGCCCTGGATAAAAGGGTTCGGGTAGAAGACCAGGACCCACGTGGAGAGTGAGCCTGCACCAGATAGTCTTTGAGGGGACAGGCCGCAGGGTGTGTGCCAGAAGAGCACAGTGACAGAAGTCGGCAATGCCTGGAGCAGGACCCAGGGGTGGCCGTCCTCCCAGTTCCCCACTGCCCAGAGATGGGGTGCAGGTGTGGGGGATCTGTGCCCCTTTGTCAAGACTCCAGCTTTACTTGAGGCGCACTCTGCCACTCTCTTACCACCAAGCACCCCCTGTTCTGTCATCCTAAGCTCTGTCACCTTGCACAAATGTGCCCTCCAACAGCCCCTTCCCCACAACTTGGCCACCATGGTCTTGCCCCAGCCATCCCCAGCTAGGGGTTCCAGAAGCCATGCCATCTCCCTCTTGCCTCAGCACTGCGGAGACCCCTGGTGTCAATGCCCACCAGGGCGCCCACCAGAGCCTGCTTCTCTTTGTTCCAGCTTGCCTTCCCCTACCCACCAGCAGAGCCCTCTCTGAGCCGCACCCCCACCAGGGGGTCTAAAAAGGCTGGCCAGGCTGGGTTGAAACTCTGAAAACCACTTCTCTAAAGTGCATGGAGCAGATCACAACTGGACAAAAATTCTCATGCCCGTTCTCCACCTTTGCCAGCTCCCTGACCTGAAATGAGCAGGACAGGGTGTTCCGTTTGTGGGGACAGCTGGGAGCTGAGCCAGAGAGAGAAGGAAAGGGGCACAGGCCAGTGTAGACAGGGGCCTGGTCTCTCCCCAGGCTCATACCTCTTCCCAAACAGAGAACCTTACTCAACAGCTTTTTTTTTTTTTTTTTTTTTTTTGGAAAGGGAAAAATGACATTTTGAAACTACTGTGAAAAATTAATTTTGGTCTGAAGCATCAAAGACATTTTGCAAACAAAACCAGGGGATTTTGTGGCTGGCGACTGCCGGAGTTTAAAGCCCCAGGCGCCCGGCCCAGTCAACAGGCCCCAGGGGGCGTAGGGACCTCACCCACCTGCAACTGCTCTCCTGGGGGAAAGCGTGGCCCAGCTCCAGAGCCCAGGGGGACTGGAGAGTAATCACATGCGTGCAAAGCCAAGGCAGCCCCCGGCTCCTCAGGCAGGGTGACCTTTTGTCAACTTCGGACAGGAACACAAATCTACCGTCACTCTGGATCGGCCTTGATTGGATCAAAATCCCATTGGAAAACAGGGGGGGAAAGGCAATAAAACCTCCAGAATTGATATTAAACCACTGACATTTCACAAACCGAGCGGCCCTGGCAGCTGCCAGTCTACCGGCAGGAGGAACTCTAAAGGGGCAAGTCAGGCGTGAAGGTCACGGCGGTGCCGAGGAGCCTCTCCCAGGCCTGGGCATCAGCACAGAGGGCTAGGGGCCCAGCTGGCCAGGGCCCAGCATGCCCAGGCCAGGGTGGACGCCCCTGCCTGGGGGTCCTGTCCCTTCTGGACCCATGCATTTGCACAGGTGCACCCCAGCAAGAGAGATGAGCTGACCTCCAGGGCCATCCAGACCAGACACTCCGGGGCTCTGAAGCCAAAGATAATGTCAAACCTGGAGCTTGTGCCTGTTCCCTTGACCCCAGTGGTACACCTACCATAGCCCAACAGTGGGGAGGAGCCCCTATTCAGGAGGAAACCAGGACCAACAGACATTCCTTTGAGAAACGCGCTGGGAACTGTGCAATTGCCTCAGCTTCCTGCGGTCCAGCACACACTGAGCCCCTGCTACATGCCAGGGCAAGTGTCTGGGTAGGTCCAGACCAGAGTTCTTTTTCTGCAGGTAACCCAACTTGGGCAGGAGCAGGGAGACAGGCTCAAACAAGGCACTGCCAGAACCAGGCACCTGTGCCTACCACTGTACGTGGACAAGGAGGGGGACCCAAGAGCTCTCATGTTTATGCCCAAACTCTGCCAAGTCTAGGTACAGACCTACAGGTGCTGGCCTCAAGGGGAAAATGGGAGAAGGAAGCCCTCTCCAGAGCTCAGGGAGCTCAAGAAGCCACTCCAGGGTGGGCAGATGCTGCCATGTGCCTCCCGCCCCCACCCACAGCAATGGCACATGTCACTTCACCATGACAACAGGCTTCCTGGCAAAGCCCAGATGTGGCCTCAGAGTATATTCCCCAACACAGAGCCCCAGTGGAGGCCAGCACCTCATCGAGTCATCCTGAGAGATGATAGCAGGTCTGAGCCTTCCTGAAGTGAGAGTTTCCCGGGGGCATGAGGGGTGTTCTGAGTCCAGACGAGAGGAGGAGATCATGAGGAAGTCTTCCTGGAGGAAGAGTCTGGAGGCAGGAGTCAGTCGGAAGAGCTAGTGGGTAGGCAGGGGAGCATACCCTGGGCTAAGCAGGGATGGTGGGGCAGGACCACGGAGCTGGGCCTGCAAACTGGACTGCAGGAAGCAGCCCGAGTCCAGCCCTGGGACTCCTAGGTGGGGCTGGAGGTGACCCTTTGCCGGACCCTCAGGTTCCACGTCAGCTCAGGATGGAGGTGGGGGACGGAGAGCCCGTTCCGCTCCCAGACTCTCCAGAGCCAGCCACAACATGTGGCACCAAGGGCGGCACCACTCGGCCACGGGGTGTAACCGCCCATGGGCTGCAGTGCCTCCCGATGGCTCCAGGTCCCCCGTGGGGTTGCTCTGTTCAGAAACTTCTAGGTGGTAGTCCGAAAAAGATGTAGAAAGATGCCCAAACCTTAGGGTCCTGGAAATAGAGTCATCTGATGGCCAGACAGGGATTTCCTGAGCTGCTCTGGGGGCCCAAAAATGCAGGGGATACAGGACCATAATGACGAGTCTTCCCCCATGACAATTCACAAAGCTACTTTGTGGACATCAGCTCTTTTGACCCCCACAACAGCCCTGGGAGGTAGGGATCGCAGTGCCCTCCGATGGGGAACTAAGGCTCAGCTCAGCATCAGGGAGAGACTTGGCCCTGCCCCACCAGGCTTCCATCACCCTATCGCTGCCCCCCTAGCACCGCACCCTGGCCTGTGTTTTCTGACCACATGAGGCCAACTCCTCAGAAGGCTTCCCAATCCCAGACATAGGGAGGCCGCCACAGACACCTCTGGCCCCCAAAACATCTCCCCTGGAACCATCAAACAACCTCTCACCGCGGGGTCTCGAGACCTTGCTGTGGGTCCAGAGAAAGCACTGGAGCCAGAGCCCTGACCCTCAGGCTGACCCCTGGCCATTACAGCCAGCTCTGTGTTTCTAATCACCATCCTCACCATTAAGGTGAAGAAAGCACATAGGGAAATAACAGGGTTTTATCTCAAACCGATCGATCTGCTCAGATCCGTCTGGCCCCAGCCTCTTAATTCTCCATAATGTCAAAGCAATTTTTGGTTAAGTGTACAGTCTGTCCTCTACTAAATTAAACTAATAGATCTAGTGGGAAATAAAACCCCAAGTGTACTGAGAATATTAAAAATTTAAAAAAATAAACTCTTCATGGGTCTGTAAGATTTACTTTGGCAAATGATTAAATAAATAACACACGGACAGGCTATAATAAGATCTATTAGGGGACACTCAGCTCCACCGGTCACCTCCCTGCAGGCCGCATGACCCGCCCAGACACCCAGGCTTGAGGGTGGCCAGGCAGTTCCCTGAGGTCCCCCACCCACAACCTCATGACCCAGAAGCCAGCAGGACACACACTTCAGAATGCGGACCACGGCTTCTGGTCCTGAGTCTCACAGGCCCTTTAGCTCAAAAGCCAATGCTCCCATTCCCCCTGCACTTAGCACAGCTGGGACACCCTCCTTACAGGTAAGAAAAGTGAGGCTCCAAGAGGCCAAGGCAAGACCAAGGTCTGAACAGGAGCCCACTGGATTCCGCAATCCTGGACACCACCTTGCTTTGCTTTGTTTTGTTCGGTTTGGTTTTGACTTAATTTTTCATTGAGCCATCGAAGCAGGATCTTGCTCCCATGAAGCTCGTCAGAGCAGGGTCTGAAGCCCCAGAGCCTGGCCCCCTGTTATTCCTGCCAACCCTGGCCCAGCACCTTCCGGCATGTGCATGGGAGAGAGGATGCATGCAGGAGAGAGAGGAGCTAGGGCAGGAATTAAAAATCCCACTTTGCAGCTGGGGAACCTGAGCCTCAGGGGCTTTCCTACCTGCACCTCAAGGTCCTTCCACATGTGGCTAGAAGCCTATGTGTGCCCTCACCTGCTTGCCTCACCTCCCCCCAGCCCCACTGTGCACCCCTCTCCTAGGAGGCTCTGCCACCTTCTTCCCTCCAAGTGCCCACCCTGCCCAACCCTTGGCCTTCACACTTGCTGTGTCATCTGCCTGAAACATTCTGCCTCCCCCAGGGCTCTGCCTAGCTGACCACTACAGGTCTTTCTCTGCCCACGAGGCTCCCACTAGGTACGTCTGTGTGTGCGCGTGTGTCTGGGCTGCGGGTCACAGGGTACACAAAGCTAAAACGATTAGGCTTAGGTTTTGTTTCTCCTCTGCAGGTGTATCTCTGCCCCCTTCTGGGCTGAAATGCCCATTCCCTGCAGGCGGGAAGTTACAGACTCCCCACACCCTATAGAGTCCCTGCCGACACCTATGTGCAGGGTAAATGAAAACTGGGCTCTCAGGACACATTGGCCAGATAAATGTTTGAGGCGAAGCAGGCTCTGCCTGGAGTTTCTCCTCTCATTCCATCTCTCCAGGCAATCCACAAGCCTAATCAATCCTGTCTCTGACAAGCAAACAAACAGTCCCAGGGACAGGGGATCCAGAGCAGTGACACCAACACAGCAATGACAGGCCAGACCTGGTACTGTGAGCCAAGCCTGCTTCTCAGAGTGCACCTGGGCAGGACCAGGGGCAAGGCCAGACCCACCTCCCTGACAGCCCTGAGGTATGGTGTGAGCCAAGGACCCTCTCTTGTCTCCCTGGGATGGCAGGGGCCGGAGCCCCGCTCTCATCCTCCTGCAAGGAGGAAGGGTAGAAGAGGACAACAGGAACCCAGGACCCAAAACGAGCTTTTCCACTTGCCTCCCCCCATGTCTTAGGGGCAGCCAGGGTGCAGAGAAGGCCACCCTCTGCCACCTCCATCTGGAGACGCTAACCTGAGGTTTGCCCTTGGAGGGGAGTAGTCCTGGGGCTGGACTTCAGGCCTTTATCCCCTGACAGTGATGGCCACTGAATGACTAAGGTGGCCAAAAATAAAAGTCCCCATAAATCTGGTATTTTCCTTTAAGCCGTCAGGTACACAGAGTATGCCGGGATTATTGATAGAAAAGTTTATGGATGGGCTGCATCTTAAAATCAAAATACATTACCCAAAATCAATGTTGCGGTGTGTGGTATGGGGAGGACAGGAAAGGTCACCGAGACATGAATATCGAAACCAAAACTCCAAGAGGACCTGAGCATTAAAATAAATATATTTTGAAAGTGAGTTCCAGGAAACATATTCACTTAGGGCTGTAATTTAAGGGTACTTTCACGAAAGGCTGGACACTCTTTTTAAATGGTGCTTTTTGAAGTGCCTTTGAGAGCCTAGTGAATCCATCCACAAAATGGTATTGACAAGCGCCACACATCCCAGCTGGCAGCCCGATGACGGGAGCACGGATGACAACGGGCAGGGCAGGGCAAGGGTGACCACGGGTGAGCACCCAGCATGGGTGAGTCCAGGACAGGGAGGGCCTAGTGGTCACGCCACAGGAGGGCCCACCTCCAGGTCCCTGTACACTATGATCCTGCAGGCATTCTGGAGCCTGTGAATGGACAGAGGGAGAGAAAAACCTTGGGGTCCCACGGTTACTGTTACTACTACTACTACTGTTACTACCCACCCATGGACACTCAGGATCAGAGACACAACCTTCTGAAATGCTCTCAGAAGTCCACCAGTGAAGAAACCAGCCTCTTGTCACATGACCAACATTTCCTCTAAACAGGGGATCTTTGTGGGGACCCAAGGGACACTCTGGCAGTTGCTAGGGGTAAGTGGGTTGAGTGACCGTGTCCCCAGAGAGAAGTTTCCTGTTGAGAAGGGAACCAGAGAAACCACACACGTGCTCCATCACAGATGCCTTCTTTACAGCCTCCAACTGAGACCTCTTCCCATGTCTCGACACAACGAGAAGGAACCAGCTCCCTTGCAGAAAGGGGGGCAGAGGCCAAACATCCCTTCCCGCCACAACTAACAGCACTCCTAGTTGCAATGTTACTGAGCCTAAGCAAGGGCTGGCCTAGCGGGGACTTAGAGACACAGAGAGGGAAGGCACAGCTGCTGATCTCCCAGGCTGCCAGAGGGGACAGAAGAAAAAACAGACCCTCTGGATACAGAACCCCTGTGCACTTTTCAAAAAGCAAGGAAGAAGCTGCAAGGCAGGTCAGGCTGCCATCAACCAAGGACAGGGAGACCCTGCCCTCCATACCAACAGCACATACAGAGACCAGAGTGTCACCTGGAGTAGGGAAAAGTTGAATGTTTAGGTGAAGAATTAGGACCCCAGACTAAGACAGACCTGGGCCAAAGCTCTACTCTGCCACTTACTGGCTGTGTGACCTGGGGCTAGTTCCTTAAGCTCTCTGAGCTTCAGCCACAACATTTCTAAAATACAGTGAAATCACAGTGTCTACCCCCACAGAGTTGTTATAGGGGTTAAATTAGCTCTTTCATTCACTCCACAAATATTTATAGGGTTTACTCTACACCATACTCCATCTTGGTGTCAGAGATGTGTCAGTGAACAAAGCAGTGAAATAACCCCATCCTAGTAGAGACTACATGCCACAAACAAGAAACACAAAAAATAAGGATGTTGTACCATATGTTGGAAGGCATTTAGTACTAAGGGAAGGAGAAAAAAAGGAGAGCAGGGTGAGGGGAGTGCCGGGGAAGAGAGCGTGCAGACAGCAGTATAAAAACGGTGGTCCCGGGATCCTAGTTGAGAAGGCGACTTCTTAACTAAAGCCAGAAGAACATGTCAGAGTTTGTGAAGTAGGTGTGGGGAGGAGCATCCCAGTCAAATGATATAGCTGGTGCAAAGGTCCTGGGGTGCGACCACAGTGTGTTGCACTGTAGTAAGGAAGCCAGCGTGGCTAGAGAGAGTCATAAGGGAAAGGACACAAAAAGTATGAAGACATAGTGATGGAGTGGAAGACAAAAGCAGATAGTTTGACCTTGTCAGACACTGTAAGGCCTCTGGCATTAATCCTGAGTGCAAGAAGAGCTTCTGTAGGATTTTGAGCAGAGAAAGAGTGATCCAATATCATAGTGAGAACTAATGCATGGAAAGTATATAACCAGTGCCTGATACATGGAAAGCATGTGAAAGAACATGGCCATTATTCTTGTTAATAATAACACCAGCTCATGAAGCAGTCAAGATATAGCTTACCCCACAAGGTGGTTCAGGTTTAGAAGACTCACAGATCTAATGGGGAACCAAGGTATAACTCCCTCTACCTGCGGGAATTCTCCCCTCGAGTATCCCTGATCACTGGCCATCCATCTTTGCTTGGATCTGGTGTCAGGACAGGAGATCGCTGTGTCCCCAGGCAGGCCCCCTGCCCTGTGGGCTAGCTCTTGCCATCGGAGCCCTGCCTGGAATCTATCCCCAAATGAATGTGCTTTCCTACAATCCCCTCAAGGTCCTGAATCTCCTTAGCACAGTGCAAGTCTGCCCCCTCCGTTCAGAAACTAAGGACAGCTGTGGGGCCCACAGGGTCTTCCATTCAGCAACCCAAGGCAGTTTCTAAAGGGAGGTGGGATTTCTAACGGGAAGCCCCTGGCCCTAGGGGGATGAAATGACCGAAGGCAGCTGGCAACTGCCTCCGTGGGTTGGAGTCCCTGCAGAGAAACTATAGAAATAAGAGAAAGACCCTCGACATTCCTCCCTTCCCAGCCAGGGCTCCCTAGTGGAGCAGCAATGGCCTGAGGGGGTGGGAATGACACCGTGGTCACAGATGAGGATACTGAAAGCCAGGCCCAGGAAGGGTAAAGGGCACAGTGTCCAGGGGTATCCTATTGGTAAGACAAAGCTTAAGAAGGGACTGAAGCTACTTCCCCACCGAGGGTGTGCCCTGGGCAGCATGCACCAGGTCTGCTGCCCTGAAGTATCTGCCCTCTGGGTTTCCTTCTTCCTGGCTCTTGGGGAACACTCTGGTGGTGCCTCCAGAAAGCTGGCAAGCCAAGCTGGAAAACAGACACATCAACCATCCACCGGTGGGGGCCTCCTGTAGGACTGAGCTGAGAGGTTGGGGCCAGGAAGATAAGGACAGAGAAACTGAAATCTGGGATTCAGGTCTCTCATGGGAAGGGAAGCAAGAGAGACCCAAGCCCAGTTGCGGGACTTGCCCCTACAACTGTGTGCCCATCGGAACCAGAAGCCGGCCCTACACTCCCCCTTGGAGGCCAGACTGCACTCCCGCAGAGAGCTGGGGAGGGACAAGCTCCTGGTGAAGGCTGGGAGAGGTACAGGGATGCGGCGGGGGGTGGGGGTGTGGGGGTGAGATGCAGGGACGGGGGATGGGCTTCGGAAAGCTCCCTGGACCCGACCTCTTGCCGCCTTAGGATCCCCTAGCCTTGCACCGGTAAGGAGAGGGCCGCGACCGGCGAGGAACGAGTGGGCACGCATGGGCCAACGATTTAGGTGCAGGAACCCCACCCCCGCTCGGAAACCTCCGGAGCCCTGAGTCGTGCTGGGCGCTCCCCACCCCACCCCACCCCCGCCGCCTCTGCCGTCACTCACGGCCGCTGCTCGCTGGCTCGCTCGTGCGCTCTCCGCGCCACAGGCACCTGCTCGCCGGGCGCTCTGCGCTCACTTCTCGCTCGCACACTGCAGACTCCCGGCGTCGCCTCCGTCACCCGGCCTCGTCCCCAGCCCAGCACAGCGCTCCGCCCTTCTCCCTGGCCCCCGGCGCCCACCCACCAGCCATGGCCTGGGCCTGGGACAAAGAGCGGTGCAGCTCTTTGCCCAAACTGGGGTAAGGAGTTGAGGGCGGGGGTCTGCGGAGAGGGCCGCGGGGCACGCGGGGTGCAGGGATAAGCGACCGTCTCGGGCGAGGAAGATTGGGAAGAAGCCAGGGAGAGTTTGGGTGGGAGGACCCCCAACCAAAGAGGCTGCGGGGGGGGCTGCGCTCCAACCACAGAGACTGTGGCCCCTCCAAGCGACCCCCGCGCGGAGGGGGGGCGCGCTCCGGGGCGGGGGCGGTGCAAGCTGTGGAAGAAGAGGGGAGGGCGGGGGTGATGCAGCGGTGGAGGCGGCTCCGCGCCCAGCCACTGACCGCCCCCACCCTTTCTCCTTCCCCTCCCCCTCTCCCCGCCTCTCCCCGGCTCCGGGTCGGCTACGCCGGACCCGCTCTCCCCGCGCTGCACTGGGTCGGACGCCAGGTCTGCTAGCCGCGGCTGAGCGCCCACTCGCCTTGCGGAAAGAGACGCGGAGGGACCAACGGGGGCGGCCGCGGGAGAGCTCGGCGGGAGCCGGAGGAGGTGGCGTTCGGGAGCCAAATCAGAACGAGAACGGGAGGCAGAAGCTCGCGGCTCTGAGGCGCGCACTCCCTTGGCCAGGGATGGGTCTCGGGGCAGCCCAGCCTCTGCCCGGCCCGCCGGGCAGAGACTGAATTGAGCTACCGCGTCGTCCTGTGGACGGCCCGAGAGAGGGAAGCACGGACAGATCACCAGTAGCCTCCCGGCGGGACCTCGCGTCCTGCGCCCCCAGCGCAGCGCCCCCCGCCGGAGCCGCGCCGGGCAAGCGGGCGAGGGAGCTGGGCTGATTGGCGGCCGCCGGCGGCCGGGGGAGGGGGCGCCGCGCGGGGCCATGGCAGGCTCCGAGGCGTCCTAGCCCGAGCCCCGAGCCGGATCCGAGCCCACGCTGCCGCCACCGCTGCCTCTCGGCGCCCGGGCCCCCGCCGCCGCCGCGTCCCCCGCGGGAGATGGAACAGCGGAACCCTCTCGGAGCCCTCGGATACCTGCCGCCGCTGCTGCTGCACGCCCTGCTGCTCTTCGTGGCCGACGGTGAGCGCGGGAACTTTGCTGCCGCGGGGGGCTCGGGCGGGGGAGTCCTTGCCGGGGCCGCCAGAACCGTTCTGTCCCGGTCACCAAGGAGCCGGAGAAGGAAGAGAAGGGGAAGGCTTCATGGTCTCCAGCAATCCCGGTGTGCAGCCCAGGCCCAGAGGGGTAGGGGGAGGAGAGCAGCGAAGGGTCGCCGCATTGGTGGAGCACTCTCCGGGGTCATTTGAAGCCGGACAGGTGCTCCGGCGGAAAGGCGGCTTTTGGGGCGCGCGACTTGGCGCGCCCCAGGCTGGCTCTGACAGTGTGACTGGGAGCGGGGTAGAAGCATAAGCTGCCCGTGCCGCCCCGCCGGATCCGGAGGAAAGCAGCCTGCCGCGGTAGCCGGTCTCTGCTGGGGCCGGGCAGCTGTTCGACCGAACTTTGCTAGCTCCTGCGCCACGCTTGTGGCTCCAGGGTGGCAAGCACAAAGGCCAGCGAGCCGGGACGCACAGTCTCGCCTAGAGTTGCCCCAGGCCCCCGCCCCACAGTTGGTCACGCCTCTCTCTTCCCCGCCCCCAGCTACATTTACCGAAGTCCCCAAAGATGTGACAGTACGGGAGGGAGACGACATCGAAATGCCCTGCGCCTTCCGGGCTAGCGGAGCCACCTCGTATTCGCTGGAGATTCAGTGGTGGTACCTCAAGGAGCCGCCCCGGGAGCTGCTGCACGAGCTGGCGCTCAGCGTGCCCGGCGCCCGGAGCAAGGTAACCCGCCGCCCACGCGGCGCCGGCGCTCACCCGGCTCAGGCCCCGGGCGGCTGGGGCAACCCGGGCAAGGAAGGCAGGGCGCCGCCCTGTGGAGCAGCCCGTCTCCCACAACCCCCATTCCCGCAGCATCTTGAACAACAGCACGATCTTGGTAATCCCTTCCCTTCTCCTTTCCTTTAAAATTCTCTTAAAAGCAACCCTTCAACCAGTTCGTCTGCTCTTGCTTGCTGGCTGCCGGCCGCAGAGTCAGACGGGTACTGGGTGATGAAGGAAGACCACTTAGTAGGGCCAGGCTTTCCCTGCCCTCTGCTACTCCGAGGTCCCCAGGGCACAGGGCCAAGGAGTTAAGCTCCTCTGGGCAGGGTTCCAGAAGCCCGCAGTACACCTTCAACCCCCACAGGATCAGAGGGAAGGCCCCCACCGTCTGTCTGCCTTTTAAACCGGCCTCTCACATACAGTCTAACACACACAACATGCACACCTACTCTCTACCCAGGGTCCCACCCAGAGTTACTGCTCACGTCTCCCTCTGCGTCCTGTCCGGATACACAGGCCCCTCCGTCCAGCTTTCCACGGGGTTTAGAGAAACACGGCAGGGAATGATGATGCTCCGGGGGGAGGGAGATGAGCCTTTCTTCCCACCCTGGTGGCAATCCAGCCTTTACTCTGTGTCGGCCAGGTGTGCTAGGGCAGCCTCTCCTTGGCCAGGGACCATGCTAGCTCCAAGCCCTGCTTCCTTCTGGGTGAAACTCCAGGAAATCCTCATGTCCTTCGTGACTTCAGCCTGGCTACATCCCGAGCGGTTTCGAGTCCTAGCCCGCCCGCGGAGAGTCCCCTTGCCAGAGGCGCATCTGAGTTCCCGGAGCCTGAAGGCCGAGAGCCTAATGTGTCTCTCTTCCTCTTTGCATTTTAGGTAACAAATAAGGATGCAACTAAAATCAGCGTAAGTGTGGAGCCCAGCGCGGGCCGCGGGAGACCCCTTCTGGCCGCTTCGCGCCCCACATTTTCCTCTCTTTTAGAAAGGCTCAGCGGCCGCGCGATGTAGGGCCGTGCTCGCAGCCTTGCGTTGTCGGTTGCTTGGCATGTCGGGGCGCCATCTGTCGCCGCTAGTGGAATCCGGTTCGCTTTTGTGTAAATCAAGGGTCCCAGGCCTGAATCTCCTTTCTCTGTGAGGCGCTCACCTGTAAAACTCTCCTTCGTCCGGCTGGTGCGTCCAGACCCCTGCGCATCGGCTTGCCTCTCTGCTGGCTTGTCTCCCAGCAACTGAAGCGCGCTGGCCTTGACCCGTTCGCCAACTGGTGGGCCTTCCCGCCCCCGCCCCCACACACCCGGCGCCCAAGTGGCGCCCTCCACCGCATTCCTCTCCTTTGCGTGGCTTTCAGGTCCGGTGCCGGGTGCTGTCGGCAGGTCCTGGGGGAAGGTGGGGGGCGGGGCGGGGAGTGGTAAGGGGAATTGGCGGAGCTGCTAGAGGCCCGAGTCTTGGGATCTATAACTCAAGGAGGAGATGCGCCCAAGCTCTCCTACCTGGAGCGTGGAAATATCAGGGCTTGGAAACCACTGAGGCCTCATCATGCGCTGGGTTCCGAGGTGAGCACCTCAAAGCGGTTGCTTGCCAGCGTATCCTCCAGGCCGCGGGGGGAGGTGGGCTTGTAGGAAGCTTCGGGCTGCCTCTCTGAAATGCAGACTCAAAAGTAGCAGAGCCTGGGGAGCCCAGCAGCAGCCTCCGCGTTGCCTACATCCTCAGAAGGGTTGAGGGTTAGCTGTGAAGGGCAGGGTGGAGAGGGGAAGCAGATACTTACGTGTACTCTTGAGAGCCAAGTGGCTGTCCTTCAGGCACTAACCCAGGCCCTCTGGATTCCAGAGTAAAGGAACGTTGGTGGAAGTGGATGTGGAGGGCTGGGCTTAAGGCCCTGCGGTGGTTTAGCGACAGGAGGCCAAGCCAGAATTTTCCAAGGTGAAGAAAGGAGGAAGGAGGGGTGGGTTCTGCTTCTCTGATGGACAGAAGCATAGTTTGGCCAGCGGATGTAACATGATGCATTCGCTTAAGATTATGGGGACACGGCGCAATGGGTAGGGCCATCCAGGCTCCAGTCAGGTTTGGGAGTCCCGTGCCTCTGGGGAGACGCGGGATGAAAGAAAAACTGAGTCACCAGGGACAGACCTGAGTGCGAGAGGTGCTGGGGTGCTGCGGCATGAGAGCGCAAAAGCAGAAGTGGGGCGCGACGGCACTACGCTGCTGGAGAGCTTGCTGTGGGCTTGCGCATTCCAGCCTCTGACCCCAGCGCCCGCTCTCTTGCAGACCGTGCGCGTCCAGGGCAATGACATCTCACACCGGCTGCGGCTGTCCGCCGTGCGGCGGCAGGACGAAGGCGTGTACGAATGCCGCGTGTCCGACTACAGCGACGATGACACGCAGGAGCACAAGGCCCAGGCGTTGCTGCGCGTGCTCTCGCGCTTTGCGCCGCCCAACATGCAGGCCGCCGAGGCCGTGTCCCACATTCAGAGCAGCGGTCCGCGTCGCCACGGCGCCAACAGCGCCAACAGCGCCGCCAACGCCAACAACGTGGGTGCGACCGGCGCCGCGGGCCGCGCCACCTCCGACCCCGGCCGCGGCGACAAAAGCCTGCCTCTGGGGAGTCCTCCTCCGGCCCCGGGTCCCGCAGTCCCCGAGGCGGCAGCCGCCTCCGCGACCCACGCAGCCACGACCACCGTCGCGGCTGCGGCCGCAGCTTCGTCGGCGTCACCGCCACTGGGCCAGGCGGTCCTTCTTCGCCAGAAGCACGGCTCAGGTAAGGGAAGGTGCCGAGAGGGGGCGCGCTTGCGCGGGGGCTGCGGAACGGGGGGCGGGGGGAGTAGGGGAGGGACTCTGGCATTTGAGTTTGCCTGATGATTGGTAGTGCACTTGGGTCCTGGGGCAAGTTTTCCGCAGCCTCATTTGGTCTCCCTCACTTCCTGAGTTTCCTGTTTATTGCTGGTTGCTCAGAAGCATTCAAGATGTTTATTTATGAAGGGGGTGGGGGCCGGCCTGTCCCGATCTCCCGGTGCACCCGTGGCTGCAGTGTGGGGAGCCCTCTCTTGAGTTTGGAGAACTGGACCCTTTTCTCCTGGAGCCCTGAGAGCCTAGAGGGTAGGGCTCTAGCGCCCAGAGTGGGAGGAGGTGGTTACAACTCAGACAGTGGGCGTCTGGATGCTGATTGCTAGAGCAGACATTGTCCGAGGCTGCGGGTAAGACTGGCTGTGCAGCCTCTGCTCTCTTTGGCTAAGTCCAGACTGGTCCTAGGCACAGGCTCTGCTATAAATAGTCCCCTTTGGGCCTTCTTGGGGAATGGGGGCGTGAAGATAGAGCCTTGCCATGGTTAGCCGGGCACCCAGAGGTTAAGACCTGCTTTCCTAGGGAGCTGAAAGGGCTGGGAGAGATGGTGGGGGGACAGGAGAGAGGGGAGTTGGAGAGCGGAAGGGAAAACAGACTGACGGCCCCGGGCAGACAGCTCTGGGGCAGGACCCCCAGACTTGTTTGACGCATAGTCCCAGAGAGAGCATCTCTACTGGCTTTGCAGCACTAGGTGTCTGAGCTCTTCGACAGTGGCCTATAAACGTCGCTGTGGGGTGGAGCACACTGTGCCCTAGGTTCGTGCTTCTCAAAGTGCAGGCAGCTCAGCAGAAGCATAGAGCTGGTTAAGGACGCAGGATCCTGGGCTCTGCAACGGAATCTGAGGTGACAGGGATCCCAGCCTGTCTCCCTTGGCTGGTTCTGAAGCTTTCCAACAGTTGAGACCCTATCTGTCTGTCTTCGTGTCTGTTCAGTTCCACTGCCCTTTGGGGGGTCTCTCCATGCATCTCAGGCTTCTGGCTGGATCTTAAGCTCCACACAGCTCCCCACAAGACTTTCCCCCCAGGCTGTGGGAGAAGGTGGGTGAGCTGAGATCTGTGGAGGGCCCCTCTCCAAACAGCCCCGGCCTTCCCCACCTGACTTGGAATTTTCTATCCCCTATGTAAGTGTGAGATAACACTAGCTGCTGTGACAAATAAACCCTAAAATGCCAGTGCTTAACACAATTCAACTGTATTATTTCTGGTTCACGTCTCATGCTGCTCTGAAGTCGGGGGTAGGGTGGAGTGGGATAGAGGTTCTGTTCCGTGAATTTATTCAGGGACCCAGGCTGACATGCACTTTCCCATCTTCAAAATGTGCCTGCCAGGGTCACTCTGGGCATTAACTTACAGCCAACAGATGGGAGTAAACAGAAGCAACATTCTCAATCCAGTTCCCTGAGAAAACCAAGCCCTCATGCTCTGAGGCATACATTGTAGATAACAAATTGACTTCTTTCTTGTACATTTAGAATGGTTCTAAGTTTGCATTGTTCTTGGAAGACTGAGAGAATGGCCACTGAAATCATTTTGGTAGGGGTGAATTCTCTCAGAGCAAAACTGTTGTAGAGAATGGCAAGGCAAGTGTTTAAAGACCAGGCCTACAAGTGGTAAAGGTTACTTTCCTTCTCACCTTTTGGCCAGAACTCAGTCACGTGGGGCAACAGAGCTTCAAGGCAGGCTGGAAAATGTAGCCCTCAGCGTGGCAGCTGCTTTCCGACCTCATGTCCTGTCTCTTCTCAGTGGAAGGGGAACATAAATTTTAGGGGGTTAGCCATCTTTGTCTAGCACACAGTAGGTCTACTGGAAAAGTGTTTATTGACTTGTAGAGTGAGTGGCTTAATTGTGTTGGTGAAAAAAAAAAAACCCTCTGCTCTATGCCCTTGGGCCCCAGCAAGTAAATGCATGTGTCTCTGGCCAGAACATTCCTCTGGGATGTTCCATAGACCATGAGTAGTGGCAGAGCAGAGAGTTCAGAAGGCAGGGCCAGATGTGAGTTGTGCTCCCAGCACTTAATGTATGAATGACTTAAGCAAGTGGTCTAACAGCTCCGAATGTATGTCCTCATCTGTAAAAGAGAGTGGGAATCCCTGACTGTGGAGGGAACTCCGTGTGGAAATTTCTATGGAAATGTTCATTATCATCACCGGAGCCATTACCTGCTGTTGCCAGAGAGGAGGGGATGGGGGAGATGAACCTGAGTGGTTGGCAGTTGGAGGCCACACTGCTGAGGGCCTTAGATGCTAAGTGGATCCAATAGGGACCTTTAAAGGCTTAGGTCAAGGAAGCATCATATGAAAAAGATCTTTGAGAACGAACTTGATAGTGTTCACAAAAGGTGTTAATGAGACCAAGGCCACAAGCTCATTCCTGCTTGAATCTTCTCTCCCCAGCCAGAACCTTGACACCCTGCGCCCAACCAGGGCTGATCTGAGTGTGCCTGGCATCGCTGGTCTGATACCCAGTCTCTGGGCTGGCCACAAGGGGCTCCAGGGTCACTCATCCCCACAACAGGACCCCCACTGTGGAAGATGGCACAGATTGTGCCCTTTCTGGAAGATCTAGAGGGTCTCACATCCGTTCCATTCTGAGGGCGTAGTGCTCAGGACCCCCGGCAGGTGAGGCCTTGGGCACTTGCCCCCCACAGGGCAGCATTTTAACGGGGGCTCCTCTGTCCTCCCATGGAGTGGCTTGTAGTGTGCATTCCCTCCAAAAAGCATACCAAGTGGACTCCCAACAGGGCTGATAGGGCAGTGCCACCAGGATGGGGGTGTGGTGGCCCCTAAGGTCTCTGTCATCCTGAGCAGTTGCCGGCTCCTGAATAGGCCTGGAACTGCATAGACACATCTCAGAAAGAACCCCAAGTTTCTTTCCAGCTCCCATTCAGAAGGCCAGAGGTGGGCCTTCTGCCAAAAGACCAGAAAGCCTGCATCTTCTCATCTCCAGGTGAAGGTCTTGGGAGAGTTTTGGTGCTCTGGGTACCTCTGTGCCCCACTGTGGCCATGGAGAAGTATATGAGCTGATTTCTAATCCACAAACATACCCAAATGGCCTGGATCCCAAGGAGGGGGCCCATGTGGTCCTATGTGTCCCATCCCGCCTACCACCCAAGGCCACCCAGGTTTGGGCTGTCAGTGGGACAAAGCCTGAACATGGTGTTTTAGGTGACAGGCGTTGATCACCGCTCTGCAGGGGTGTGTCACTGAGCCATGCAGGGTCCTGCTGAGCCTCCCTGGGATGCAGCAGGCCAGCCAATCCGCCAGAGCCGCCAGCAGCATGAGCCAGACAGGGAGCTTGAGACCGTGACCTCAGGCCTGACCTCCCTTGCTCACAGTTTTCAGCAGCCTCGAGGACAGGGCGCTGGCAAGGACTGCTGCCACCTGGTTAACAAGCACGGAGTACTGACAGTTTATCAGTCAGGTGCTGGCAAAGCAAATGGCACATTCAAACAGGGTCACTGGGGAGAGGCAACGAGAGTAATTTTTGAAGGTGTGGACAGGGCTAGGGTAGCCAACAAAAGATGAGTGCCAGTCCCCAGGGCTGGGGACAGTGGGAGCCATTAGCACCCCTGGCCTAAAGGGGCAAAGGGGGAGCAATTAGTATAACCCGGAGGGGCTGGCCAGATGGGGCGGCCTGCCTGACGGGAGCTGCGGCCTTGGTTGGATGGCCCAGCAAGGACCTCACTTTCCTCCTGCCCTCCAGTTCCTGTGCAGGCCTCCCACTGGCCAAACCCTCCTGAGAGCCGCGGGCAAGGACTCTGACGAGGTGGCCTGGAGGGACCAGTGCCCAGGGGGTTAGAGTGGAGTGCAGAGAGGTGGATGACGATTCGGGAGGTGCACTGGGGATAATCCAACTCTCAGATGGAGGAAGAGGGTTTCCACCCCACCCCACCCCAATTCCAAGACAAACCCAAAGCTGAGTTTCTAGCTAAAAAGGCCATTCCAGGCCTGGGTCAAGGGAACACTCTGGCTGTTTGAGAATGGCAGCCTCAGGGCTGGTCCCAGCCCACCTCCCCAGAGAGTCATCGGTTAAGCTATTGCTCCTGGAAGAAAGAAGTCCCAGACAATACTGTGTTCCTCCATTTTTCAAGCAAGCTACTTTAGCAATGCCAGGAAAGGGGCGGGTGTGTGTGTGTGTGTGTGTGTGTGTGTGTGTGTGTGTGTTGCAGGGGGGTGGGGAGGTGGGTACTCACTTGAATGTCTGTCCTTTAACTACTGCCCAGCCAGGCCAGAAAACCCTTCCTGTGCCCCATAGGTGCCCAACACAGCCAAATACATATTTGCACTAAAAGTTTATGTCCAAAAACTCATTCATTTCACGTCTCATTTGTCAAGAGACATTTTGATATTTGTGCTTAAAAATAACATGGGCTGGATTAGCACAGCAGAGTTGGCACAGGAGACCAGGCCCCTTCTTAGCCACGTCCTCGTAAATCTGGCTCCTAATTAATCTGAATGCTGACCTATTTTTTATGAACACTTTGTTGCTGATTGCCACTTCTAGAAAAAATAAAGAGAGAGAGAGAGAACAAAACAGAGTATCTTCCAGACAAACCCTTCTAATCGGGAAAGGCGTCAGTGCCACAGTGAAGCCAACAGCAGCCTCAGAAGAATACAGTTTGCAACTCAATGGCTTGTGTGTTGGCAAGAGGTTCCCCTCTGCAGGAACCTGGGGATCAGATCTGTGGCATGTGAACCTCTAATTAGCCTCAAGGCTCCGGCTCCAAGGAGAGGCGCCCAGGCCCCTACAGAGAGCCGGCTGATGTGGCAAACTGGCCCACACAGGGAACTGGCTCTCAGTATTTCAATTACTAATGAGAGAGAGAGTCAAGGCCATGGGTGTGCCAGCTTTCAAGAGGCTCTTACTGCTGGGAGCCATTGAAAGGAGCATCCTTGGGTGTCGCCATGGCAACTGTAAACCATGCCAGAAGGAGGCTGTGGACAAGGTGAAGGCCCTCACTCTCAGCCTGTGCCCCCGGGGAAGACCAACCTGGGAGAGTCTCTGTGGAGCTGGGAAAGTCTCCACCCAGGCCAGCAGGGCCAGGTGAGAGTCACCTGGTGTTCCCAATCTCCCCGGACCCATGAAGACCCCCAAAACAATTGCCTTCAATAGACAATTCACTCTTCCCTCAAGCTCTGATGTGACATGAGGATCATAATTAAAGAGAAAATAAATCTGACAAAATTTGTCCCAGAGAAGAGGGCAAGGCTCCCTGAGCATCCTGAAAGAGAAAATTAAAGGATTTCATAAAGAAAATGGCTGAGCCTCAGCAGCTGGTGAGAGAGGCCTGCATGATCCCTGACAGCAAACGTGTGTGATTATTGGCTGCATGGCATCCTCAGCCCCATGGGCCAGTCACGTGACTACCATGAGCAGGAACCAGCGATGGTGGCCATGCACCCAGCTCAAGAGTGTCAAGGGCACCTGTGGATCTCCGCCACAAAGAATCTGTCTGTTTCAGTGGAAGTTCCAAAGTCTCCTCATCCACCAAAGGCAATCAGAGGAGGCTTCCCATAGGGAGCGTGCAGTTTCTGACACGAAGAGGCACCTGGAGCTTTGTCCGCTTGATTAGGTCAGTCCTGGGAAACCGCTGGAGGCCTTGCCTCCCTCCCCATCCTGAGCCACATGAATTGAGAAAGTCACACCAGATGGGATGACCTTCGTCCACCGCTGAGTGGTTAGCCAGCTCATTGCGTGGCCATTCTCTCTGCATAAGGGAGACCCCAAATTAAGGACAAAACAGCTACCCTATGGATTGCAATGACGATGAATAGAACTTGCCTTTTACTGAGCACTGATTATGGGCCACACGCCCACACCGGGTTTCCCTCCTTTTTGGTGTTCTGTGTAACTCCTCCTATCTCCCTTCATCACACAGTCCCCTCCCCAGGGCACAGACCCCTTCCCCAGCTCATGTAGAAGCCCCCACGAGAAAAGTAGAGAGCCAGCCTTTCTAAATGTCACTGGGAGCCAAACCCACCAAGGAGCTTCTCATTAATAAGCCAGGTGCAACACTTTTAAAGCTCTAAATATTAAGGATTCCCCAAGCATCTGTGGGGATAAATAAGGTCAAGTGCTTTTGTAATATGGTATTGATTAGTTCTGCCCCATGTGGACAGAGGCAAGGGCTTGGCTGTGGTCTAAACCCCTGAGCTTTATGGGAGATGCTGGCTTGGTTCGAACACTTCTTTGCAGCACAGAAGGAAAAAAAGAATTATCTTTTCTATTCCTCTGAGCTTTGCTGACTGTTACCAGGCATCTTTCAGAAACTCCTATCCTAAGCGTGAGAAGCTTCCCTTTGTCTTATGTAAGGGCAGCAGGGAAGTTTAGACCAGCAAACAGGCCTGGCCCCCGTAACTGCCGATCCCCACCTGTTCCTTGAAGGGTGACAGACCTACCCTGTGGTGGAGCTTCTGGGGAAACTAGCCTGCTTGTCAGTGGCTTTGCTATTCTTGGGGAAGGTGTGCTATAAATACCAAGATGACTTAACCAATTCGGCCTCCTCTGGGCTACCTCTGGGTTTAGAGGCTACTGAGCAGCTCGCCATGCAAATAGCTACAGGAAGGGCCTCTCAGCTTCGGACAAGAGCGTGAGACCTGTGCCCTCCTGGAGAGGCAGGCCAGCTGGCAGTCGTGGGGAGGCTGCTTCTGGAAATTACTGGTCGTTGTGTTCCACATTATCACTCCTTGGACTGAAACATCAAAGCCACTCTGGACTGGCTTCTGGTGTTTCTGGTTCAAGCGGAAGGTTTGGGGGGCCTCTGTCTGCACAAAATAGGGCCAAAGTGGACATTTCAGAGGCTTTCTCCCCAGCTTTCAGCCACCCCCGGGGGCTCTGCTCTGTCCAGCTCAGAAGCGACCACATGGCCAGAAGGGCTGATGTAGGGGATGGACCCCTCATGTCTGGAAGCCAACTATAAACAGGGCGTGGCCTGAGTGCTCCCAGCTGGACACCTGGTGCCCATGAAGGGCGAGCCCCGGGGACGTGGCCCAGTCACTTCTCTCAGGAGCTGCCCCTTATGGTGGAAGAGAAAAAACGCAAACCTGGAGGCCAAGAACAATTCAGAAAGAAGCTTTCCTTGCCACCTTTCTCAGACATTTCATTCTTCCTCCTGACATTTCGAATGTTCCTTACTGTTCAGTGAGATGGCTCATAAGCAATCCAGGGGTGGGTGCCACAACACTCGCCCCATTTCTGGGCCCTACAGAGCCCCGACCGCCGAGATATCACAGTATATGCCTTATCCTCCCAACCTTCATAGGTACCGTGCTTCCCATTTTCCGCATGAGTCGAACTGCTCGGATCCGAATCCTGATCCATGTGCCCCATGTGTGACTTCCACATCAGTTCTCGTCTGGATGGTCCCTGGACCTGTGCCAGCATCAGAGGAGATAATCTACAGAGAGAGCTGAACTTAGCGCAGGGCCTGCCACCTAGAGAAGCCTCAGTAGATGCTGACTCCTGTTATCTGCATTATTTGGGCAAATGGCATTGACTGTCTAGGATCCTTTCATGGTGCTCATATCTGAGCCCTCACTCTGAGACATTTCTCCCTCTGCACATGCTGTGAGTATCATGGAGCTAAAGGCAATGGGAGGAAGCTGAGGAGCTTCAGAACAGAAAGTGCCTTCAGACTGTAAATGGCTCAGTAGGTTGCTATTTTTTTCCTTTTTCTCTCAGTGCCTTTTCCAAGTAGGAAGTGGGGAGGACTCTACGCCCTCGTCCTGGCCTGGCTGTGGCTGTTTTCGATGAGTTAGGAGCTCCTTGGTGAGCATGGACAGGCTTATCCTGGCTTCTCTCGAGTTCCACCTTAAACCACACCATGTGTGTGCACCTGCCTGTAGGCCACTCTGTGCACCTGTGTTATCCCTGGCCTTGGTTCAGGGTTGTATAGGCTGCTGTCCACAGGCCATTGTGATGGGAGGAGACAGGCCCTTTGGTGGCTGGAAAGCCAAGTTCTGAGGAGAGCCTGGTGTTTGTAGCACTAGACAAGGACCCCTCCACAGGAGAAGGGAGCAGAAGGAACAACCCCTTCGGTGACAGTCAAATAGCCAAAGAGCCTCCAGAGCAGGCCTGCACTGGGGACAGGGTGCCCCACGTCCCCCTTGCTGGGACTCTTACCACTCAAGGTAGAACCGCTTTTGTGGGAAAGCCCGGTGTCCCACAGAGAGGCGCCTGTGGAGGGATGGGGCTTGGGGCCACTGTCACAGGCTTGGGCTTGCACTGGCTCTTCCACACGAGGTCCTGTCATTGCTTTTCATGTTCATGCTCTACCCAAATGCCCTTGCTGTGGCTCACTGTGCCTGATGACGACCAATCAAGGTGTTGGTTGGCCCCAAGGACCAGTGGGGAGAAGGTAGGACAAAGACCACCATGGGGAGGTGCTGGGAGCCTGAGAGGGTTATTTGCAGGGCTGAAGGCCAGGGCCCCTTTTGCCCAGCCACACCCCTCCCTGCCCCATGGGAGCCTTCCTTCCACCCAACACAGAAAGCCCATGCAGACTCACTGAAAAGGAGGCCCACCTATTCTTAATGTCTGTCAGCAAAGACACAGAGCCCCTTACTCTGCTCATTTCTGGCCCCCTGCCCATCAGCTTTCCTCAGGAGGAAATCCATTTTCTTTAACCAGGAAAGCCCAGCTGCCACATGAGTCCCCTTATAGCAACTTTTATTACAACTGATTCTCACAGAAATGCCACTTGGCCCAGATGAAGGATCTTTAATAAATTGGAAGGAGGGAGAGCTGACATCATGCCGTGGCTCATCCTGAGAGGGGGCTCTTGGCCAACTATATTTGGTCTGGCCAGAGCTAAGGGGCAGGGGGCTGCCCAGAGCATCAGGGAGCCCCAGCCCCTATCTCAGGAAGGAGCTCACAGTCTCACAGTGGTGGTGAGACCAAGCAAGAAGTACTCTGAGAATGAATTCAGCGCTCAGCTGGGGCACAAGTAGGGCTCAGAAAAGGTGGGACCAGTAGAGATCACTTCACAGAAGGGAGGAGAGCTTTGCTGACCCTCGGTCAAAGGGGTCTCATTCACCCTGAGCACCCAGAAGGGCTCCACTGCTATCTCGAGTCTCCCAACATTTCCTTCTCTGTCATGGAGTCAGTGTCTGGCAGATGCCAGGCTGATACCCCAGGGAGGCAGGCCCAGTTCTTTCTCAGGTCTTTATCCTCCCTACTCCGTGTTCATTGGGCCTGGCACTAGTTCATTCATTCATTCACTCGTTCATTCAACTAATGTACTTTGAACATCTTTTATGTGCAGGAACTGTGCTAGGCATTGAGGACACATACAAGGTCCTCAGAGTCTGACAGAGAGAGAAGCAGACATTGATCAGATAGTCACATGGCAAGTGAAAATTTGCAGTCATGGCTGGTTACTCTAAATGAGAGGCCCATGAGCTATAGGAGCTAAAAATAGGGAGACTTGACTCAGTCAGGGAAGGGTGTCTGAAGGAGTGACGCATGAGCCATAATCTGAAAGATGGTTAAGAGTAAAGAGAGAGGGTAAAGAGAGTAGGTTGGGTTTCTAAGAAGAGGGGATAGTGTGTGCAAAGATCCTGTAGCATGGCAGGAGGGAACAGGAGAGTACAAAGACCTGACAAAAAATTACTGCAGTTGGGGCAACAAAACAAGAAAGGGAACAGAGGGAAATGAAATGTAAGTAAAGAGTAGTTCAGAGCTCCTACTCCATAAGGCCTTATGATAGAGATGGGGGTTTGGGCTTTGTCCTCTGGGCAACAGAATGGGGAGCAAATGGGTGATAAGGAATGATGTTTTTGGAACCAATACTCTGGCTGCAGTGTGGAGGTTGGAGAGGTGAGGACAGAGTGGATGTGGAAAAGCCACTTTAGAGGCAGTGATCCAGCTAAGAGATGATGGGTCTTAGACTACCTGTTTGGTTAGACAGGTGGTGGGACTGGTGGGGGGTGGAAAAACAAGCCGGTAGCTGAGTAAAGGGAAAGATGTGAAAGTATGGTAAGAGGGTAGGGATGAGCAGAAGGAAAGGTGAGTGGGTGTGTAGATGGGTGGATGGATGGAAGGACAAATGGATGTGTGGATGAATGGATGGAAGGATGAGTGGAAGTGTGGGTGGATGGAAGGATGGACATGGTGTAGACATGAGGTGTAGACAGTTGGAAGGACATGTGGACATGTAGATGAATGGATGGAAGGATGAGTGGATATGTGTGTGGATGGAAGGTTGAGTGGAAGTGAGAATGGATAGAAGGAGGAGTGAAAGTGTAGGTGGATGGAAGGATGAGGGTAGGTGAAGATAGATGGAAGGAAGAATGTGAATAGGTGAACGGATGGGTGAATGGGGGATAAAAGGAAGGATGAGTGGATACGTAGATGAAACAGGAATGGGAAGATGGATACATGAGGGTGCATGTTGGGTCTTACAGAATGAGACATGCCCAGGATTGGCATTGCCCAAACCTGACACTACATGCACAGTCCATACTCCAGAAGAAGTTTCCTAGGCAGTGGCATGGCACAAACTGGTCCAGCTCAGAATTCCATGTGAGCCCTTGCTTCTGTCTGTAGTCCCCAGGCACAGTAAGAATGGGCGGGGCAAGTGGACACAGCTAGTCTCCAGCCTGCTCCAGCTCCCCTATCCCTTCAGCCTTTAGAAGGCACCACCATCACTCCCTGGTGAAGGACAAGAGTGGGGGACCTTTCCATCTGCTGGACACTGGGCACTCTGGTGAATGCAGCCTGACCAAGACTGATTGGATGATTATTATCCATCCAAAACTCAATGTGGATACATTTTTTTCAAGCATCAAAAAAAAAAAAATCAAATCTCCAGGTGGGCAGGAATAACTATATTCGCATTAAAGACTAATGTAACAAAAAATACACAAGGCAATAATTCATAATGCATTCTAGTCTACAGAGTCATATTTTAATGCGTGACATATCCTGGGCAGCTCCTCTGTGCTAATTTTATTTAACGAGCACATGTTAAAGAATTTTCAGAGCACTATCCCTGGGCAATTAAAATGTGTTAACCTTTTCAGTTAAATTGTATTCCTAAAGAAAAGTCGTCAGTGTGAAACAGAAAGAAATACCTGGGCACGGTCAAGGCAGAACCTAGAAGAAAGGTTTGCAGTTGTGTCCTGGCAGTGCTGGGCTTGGGGACCTCTAGCCCTTCGTCCTTGGCCCTCCGGCCTCTCCTCATGGCCAGGTCCCGCTCCATAGAGCAGGGCAAGGAAGCTGTGTCCTGGACCCACACACTAAGCAGGCTTCATTGAGCAGGCATGGAGTGCCCAACGTTTGTCTGACCTGGGGTGTCTGGGGCACACTCTGTCAAAGGACACAAAGGCTGTAGAGGGGACGTGTGGGATTTGGATGGGGCTAGGATACCCCAAAGAGGGGCAGAGTCCTCTAATTTGAAGCCCTGGCAAGTCCTCCATTCCCTGTCTGTGTAATAGGCACCCTAGTGCCCCAGAAGCCACAGGTCTGTGTGTTTCAGATCTGGAAAGGGTCCTGAAGAGCCTCTGGTGAATGGTTCTCAAGCTGTGTTCCTTGGAACCCTGAGCTCCAGCCCTATCCCCAGCTTTAACCAGAGCTGTTTGGTTTTTCTAATGGCTTGAAATATCAGGGTTCCACGCAGCAATTAGCTTAAAAAGGGGGTTCTACTGCTTTAGATTTAAAAAGCAATGGATATAGTCCAGATATTTTTATATATATATAATACAAAAATACACAGATTACATAGGGTATACAAGTAGTGTATATATATGTCACCTTCTAAGGGAAGACTTTGAAGTGGCTTACAGACTGCATGTAACATAACAGAACAAAAAATTTTTAATGAAGAAATTACCGTAAAGGGAAAATGAATGTAAAACAGTGAAATTCGTTTGAGGAAAAGTTGGACAAAGAGACCTGCGCACACCGTCTCAGGCAGTTGAAAGGTCAGATCAGTATGGTAGCAACTGGCCTCCAGCACCAGCTTGTGTTTGAAGATGAAAAATGAGATTCCAAATGTGAAGCATCTGGTGAATGTCTGGATGCTTAGACTAAGAAAGACATCCATTCGTTCATTCAGCCTGTGTTTTATGAGCATTGCAGGGTGTGGGCAGGGTGTGGGCAAGGTGCTGGGAGACAGGAGTCAGAAGGTGAACCTCCCATGGGCGCCCAAAGGCAGCTGGGAAGAATTGGAACTTGCCCTCAAGTCCACAGGGGGCAGGGAGCCTCCAGCTGGAGTCCGAGTGGATGCAGTGTCTGAGGGAGACCTTGGGGGTGCAGAGGAACCCGTTAGGGGAAAAGGCAGGCACGGGGTGAGCAGTGCGGTAGATGACAGGGCTGGAAGGCAGGTGGGAAGGTGCAAGGTGGGCTGGGCTGGGGCCAGGTGAGGAGTCAGATCTCCTAGCTGGGATGGAGCCCCTGGGGGGCCAGGGTGTGATGGGCGCTTTGCATTTGAAAAGGGCGCTGTGGCCTCTGGCCCAGTGGATGCCTGGCTGTTGGGATCAGTGGATGTGGGGAGTCAGAAACATCGCTGCCCTGCCAGGAGAGAGCTGATTTGGTGAGAGGGAGGGTCCAGGTGTTAGGTCCCCCAATAATGGGTCCGTGATTAAAGGAGCAAGACTGATACAAAGCGAAGATCAAGCAAAGCTTTATTTCACGTCAAGCATCAAGAATCAAACTGACCGGCCAGGGCTGCGCCTCTTACAGAGAGGGCGACCTTTCTCTGTTTCACAGACTAGCTTTTAAGGCCAAAGGCCATGCAGTTGGGCCTGGCCACGCACAGGTAGCTAATGAAATTGTAACACACAGAGAAAGCTGCACAGTGAAGCTAGGGGACCAGCTGAATTACAGTCTACCCTATAGTAGACATTTGACCTAGCCTATCACCTTGGTTAGAATTGGCACCCAAAAGGCTCCCAAAGGGTGGAGCCCATACTCCTTGGTAGCTAAGGAGACAGTATGCAACCCCCCACTGATCTCATGTCTCCACCTGGCCTGACCCACCCTTGTATCTGGACTTTGTTACCTGGAGCTGGTTTCCAGGACTTGTTTTTAAGTAAGTCCCCTCGGGGAAGGGGAGCAGGGATAGGTTAAGGGTTAAACAACGTTATTGTTTAACCTTGATGGAGGCCTCTGGCTAAATAGGTCCTTACAGAGGGACCAGACAAGGGTGGGCCAGGACAGTTCAGCAGGGGGTAGTATGCAACAAGAAAACTGTCTTGGAGGTCACCTTGTAAGGGCCTCTGGGTTGGGCTGGGCTGGGCTGGGGAAGGGGAGTGGGCTGTGGGCAGCCAGAGGAGACAGAGCAGGGCAGTCTAGTAAAGGGGACAGCGTGAGCGGCCTCCATGCAGCACCTCAGTCTGCTGGAGGTGGGGGTACCTGAAGCATTGTGGAAGCAGATGAGGCAGAGGGATTCCTGAGTGGGGTCAGGAAGAGCCTCCCTCAGGCTAAGGAGCTGAGATTCCACTCACAGCTACCAGGGAGTCACCAGAGATTAACTCCTATACCTATACTGCCTAGCAGCTGTGCAACTAACAAGCCCCTTAACCTCTCTGGGTCTCACCTGGGTGAGGGGAAAGTGGCTTCTACCTCCTAAGGCCACTGAGAGGGTAAAAGGAGAGAACCCAGAATCCTGTGCTGTTAGCACCCTGCAGCCTCAGAGCTCAGAGAATCCGGACGGAGAGTGCGGATCCCCCATGAGGATGGGCCCAGCACTGAGGGAGTCCCCCTCCCCCAGCCCAGGGTGCACCCTGACGGTCACCATGGTCAGGGCTATCCCTGGCTCTGCCAACACTGGCCTCCTGACAACACGGAAAGACTAGTTTACCATTTTCATTAAGTGACACCATTAAGGGATCATTTGGAACGAGATCTCAAAAGAAATAGGAAGCTGGAAGGGAGTTCACAACAAAGTTGTGGCCATATTAAGAAGCCATTATGAAGGTGAAGATACAGAAGAACATCTCCCCCCATGCCGTCTCCCTTAAGCAGCTTGGGGCTGGGATCCAGCTGGGGCATGGGGGGGTGAGGAGAAGCGCTCCTGCTCTTTGGTTCTGAGACTTAGTCTAAGCAGGGGGTTGGTGTGTGGACAGCAGCCGGACGGTCTGGGTATAAGTCTGGATTCTGCCATTTATCTGGCCCTTGGTAAGGCCAGATTTAAAAAATGAAAATATAGGACACCCAGTTAATTGAATCACAAGAAACAAACGATAGCCTTTGAGTACAAGTAGGTGCCATGCAGTATTTGGGATATACATGAACTTAAAATTATTGTTTACCTGAAATTCAAACTTAGCTGGTGTCCTGTATTTTCTCTGGCAACCCTAGGCCTTGAGTACTTCAGGGCTCTGGATCTCAATACCCCCCCACCTTCCCCCACCCCCATGAAGTAGAGTGAAATAGCAACTCCTGCAGTTAGGACGATTATATTTAATGTACCATACTGTGACAGTGTCTGCCCTAACAGGGGCTAGCCAGCTCTGCTGTCCTCTTTCTGAAGGTGCTTGCCTCTCTCTGCTTGGGCCTGGTTGGGTCTGCTTCGGGCCATCCACTCCCCAGTGCTGGACATCCGCTCCCACATCAGATCGCCATTCCTCATTGTGGGCGGGGCTGCTTGCTGAGGCAGAGGAGAGGAGGAGGTGAGGCCAGCCCTCTGCTGCCTGGGCTTCCACCAAGGCAGGACATATTGTAAGAAAGGCATTTATGGTAATGGGGAGAGAAGTGGTAAAGAGACAAAGGGCCACATGAACAGTACAGACATTTGTCCCAAACCCTCTGTGCCGGGGCGCTCAGGGAGGGCTTCCTGGAGGACGTAGCACTGGTTGCAGGCTTGAGGCACAGGTCAGAACTAGACAAAGGAAACAAAGGTGTCGCAGGGTGAGCCCAGAGTCCACTGCAGGTGCTCACAGAGAATGGTGGACTGGAGAGCAGGTCGGCTGGCAGGGGGGCAGCAAAGGTGAGGTTGTTAGGGAGTGTCACAGAGAAACCCAGCTGCAGCCCTGAGATGGTTGCTCTTTCTCCTATAGCAGAGGGGCTCTGCACCTCAGAGAGAGCTCTCCAGGTGTGTCTGAAGAAGGGAGGTGAGCAACGGGTGGTGACGGAAACAGGAAGATGCTTTAGGGAGCGCGGAGGCCGTGCACAGAAGACACAGCAAGCAAGGGCTAAAACGAGTGTCCCACCCCTGCCCCTGCCCCTTTCGCCCCAGGGCTCCTCCCACTGGCTGGACACTGAGGCTGCTGGAGGACAGCTTGTCTTCCCACACAGGCCCGGGGCAGGCCAAGCAGCAGGGCGGATCAACATGGGACCAAGGGACCCTCGTCCCATCTGCTCTCCTGCAGCTCTTCTTTCCACGCCCAGCTTTCCTTCCCAACGTCTCCGTTTCCTTTAAAGCCCAACTGCACTGGTTGTGCCTAGTTTCTGCCCTAGTTACCGGCATGCATTAATTTTATGGCAGAAATCAATTCTGTCCAATTCTGTTGGTGCCCGGTTATTCCTTGCTGACTCCCTTTGAATAAATATCCACGAAGAGGCTTTAATTAAAACGCCAACAAGGGAAGCTGCCTCCTTGCAAGGCTGGCCTCTTCCCACTCAGCCGTGGCGGGGTTGTGTGGCCTGCGCGGCATGGCGTCTGGTGGGGAGGCAGAGAACCGCGGCGGCGGCATGGGTGCTGGTGGCCATGCGCAAGTCAGGAGTATCAGAGCAGGGAGGGCCAGTGTCTGTCTTCACACAACAAGGTACAAACTGAGGCAGGACCAAGGCCCGGCCTCCTGGATGCTGCCACAGAGCTGGCTAGGGGGCTGCAAAGTCAGGGGCCACTGAGGGTCAGGCTGGGTGGTGGAGGCGAGCGAGGCTGGCTGAGCGAAGGGAGCCCCAAGTGCTCGAGGGCCGGGGGGTAACTGGCAGCCACCCTTGGTCCAACTGGGGATAGGGAGGGAGCAATGAGCAGCAGAATCCTGCTGAGAAGAGCCCCCAGCTATGGGCCGTGTAGCTGGGAGGAGTACGTGCCCATGGTGGCTGGAACTTGGGTGTTGGCAGTAGACGCCCAAACCTCTGCTTTCATGTAAAAGCCTCCTCCCCAGTTTTGCATGCTGGATTATAATTTAGAATTTTTAAAACTGTGTGCACCAAGCCAGACCCCTCTGCAGACCATACTGAGCCTCCAGTGGCCTCTTCCCTCTCCTTCTCCCTGCTGTTGCCCCTGGGCTCTGTGGGAGCTGGTGATTCCTGCCAGGGAGGTGGGGCTGGAGAAGGGGGTGGGGTGGTGAAGAAGAGGGAGAGGCCAGCCCGCAGGAGTGCCCCGACCCTGCCTACAGCTCTGGCCTGTTGTTCTGGGTCAGGCATCTCCACCTTGGCCAGGGTGACTCCTACATGTCCTTTCTGCTCCACTTCACAAGCGCCTAAAAACCCAGAGAGAAGCCCCCTGCACCCTGGCCTTGGGATGCTCTAAGAGGGACCCTCTCCTTCAGCCGGGGCTTGGCCCCCTCCGCCTCGGGTCCAGGAGGGAGTGGGGCCGCTGATGGGAACAGGAGTGAGGGCCAGGCCATCCCTGGCTGCTCCAGCCAGACAGCCCTCTGTCCCATGGCTACATGGAGGTCCGAGACCATCTCATAAAGACCAGCCACACGTAGGCTTCTGCCTCTTGGGGGCCAGCCCTCCCCTCTCACTTTGAGGCAGAGCAAAAGGGGAAAGGTCACTCACTTGGCTTCCTACTTTTCTAGCCAAGAAGCCCGTATTTAATTTTTTTTTATTTTTTTTTAAAGATTTTATTTATTTATTTGAAAGACAGAGATCACAAGTAGGCAGAGAGACAGGCAGAGGGAAAGGAAGGGAAACAGGCTCCCAGCCGAGCAGAGAGCCCGACGCGGGACTCGATCCCAGGACCCTGGGATCATGACCTGAGCTGAAGGCAGAGGCTTTAACCCACTGAGCCACCCAGACGCCCCAAGAATCCCGTATTTAAAAGAGGTGTTATGACAGCACAAAGTGCAGAACAGACTCATGTGGCCTTGCTCTGGGTGACTTAGAGGAGGGGACTGTCCTCACGACCCTCCTCACAGCCCTTACGTTAGGCTACCCTTGTTCTCTGGTGGGTTGGCTTGTCTGTGGAGACCAGACTAGTTCTCTGGCCACGTGTACTCAGCATGGAATATTCTAGGGCAGTACCGGGAAGGGAAGGGCCCAACATTGTGCTGTCAGCCCTCAGAGTGAACCTCCAACTGAGCCCAGGCCGTGAGGGCCAGAACCAACCAGTTATCTGTTTTGGTAGGTAGAGCCACGCCTCAAATGTATCTGAACTTTATTTATTCTTTGCAAACTGGGACATTTTGATTTTTAATCTATAGCGAAAACAAAAAACAAAACGGCCTCGGAGCAGCACTGGACTCTGAGGCTGACTCAGGCCAGCCCCTCCACTACAGCAGCCAGACCACCTGCAGGCCTGCAGCTGTCTCCTGTCCATGGCTGCGTGGCAGGTGCTACAGACCACATCGAGGCAGAAGTTACCCCTGAGGCCAGGGAACCCGGGAAGGGCAGGCAGGGTGCATGGAGGGAGGACGGTGGCTGCCCCAGCTAGCCGTACCCCTTCGACCAGCCGGGGAGCAGCTCACCATGCTTCTGATGTCCACAGAGGGGGCCGTCCCATCAGGGCTCCCACGCCTGTGGGCATCTGGGATGTAGTGGGGGTGACCTCCTGTTTCCCCTGCAGGACCTCCCCCACCAGGAACCTGACTCATGGGCTCAGCCTCCAGACATTGTGGACAGGGCAGGGGTCCCAGGAGATGACCCAAGAAAAAACTCCTCCTTCACCTTTGTCACGAGGCCTCAGATGGCCTCAGAGAGCCCGTGCTGTTTTCTGACGGGGAGTTTGGCATTCTGCCATTGTTGTGTCCGTGGAAAAGGGGGACTTCCCGGTCAGAAGCCGCTTGGCTGGCGCCTCTGCTGTGCCCATGGGGGCTGAGGGCCCCCACTGGCTTCTTCGGGAGCCTCTTAAATGGCTCCAGGAGGTGTCTTATCCCGCTCACCATCTCAAGGATAAAAGTTAATATTCACAGAGCAAAAGCAGCTTTGATTTCTTTAAGAATGATTAGCAAAACGGTGCTACTTGTTAAATTAAAGAATGAATCAGCCACTATCCCATCAGAGGGCTTCCCTCACCTCTGATTTTCCAGCCTGATTGGAAGCAGCCTGATTTTCCAGCTTAATCATGACAAATAAACTTCTTCGTGTTCCAGTGCTATTCCTGGTAGTCCTTGGGAAGGGAGGAAACAGATACAGAGACGGCCCGCATCCCGTTGCGCAGCAGCCTCAGGCCCCCTGGAACAGAGCCGCCTCACGCAGCATAATGAAAGAGGCCAGTACAGGAGATCCTACCCCAGCTGAGGCGCATGCCCGGCCCTGCCCAGGGAAGGTGGGCCCCGACACAGTGAGCTGTCCTGGTTCACTCCAGGAAAGTGAAGACAGGGACGTGGGCAGCAGCTGTTGAGGGGGGCCCAGCAGCCTCGTGCTAACCGTCCTTGTCCCTCCCAGGAGCTGGCACCTGGGGAGGGTGACACTGGACTGCCAGAATCCTGAATTGCCCCTGGAAGTCAGTCTTGCTCCGTCGGCCCTGATTCATTCGGGAAGCCAGGCGTGTATTTGTATATCCAGTGAGGATTGGCAAGACATTCCAAAACTTTCAAACAAAACATTCCAAAACATTCCAAACAAAAACTCAGTCCTTCTCCCACCAAAGATCCAGGGACGTCCGTCTGTCTTGTAAGAAAGGGCTGGGGAGATCATTTAACCTGCTTCTTCTCTCTTGGGAAATTTTCCTCTTGAGAGAACCATAACCTCCCACATTCTGTTTTTCTCCAGCGCTTTTCAGAAAAGTGATTATGTTACCCTTTTTGATAAGATTTTTATTTGCAAAGCAACTGACTGTGTTTGAGGCACTGATGTTTACATGATTGTGTGACAGGGCAGTCGAAAATTCGGAGGCTTTGGTGTAATGTGAGAACCATTCATTAGCTCGTGATCTGCCGTTCTCATCTGGGCTCACTCATGCTTCTCTGCACAGCTGAACTTTCAGCTGAGGACTGATTGGACTAGACAGGCCGAGCGGGGACATCTCATGGCTTTTGTCCTGCTGCAGGCTGGCCCAGGCTTGGTCACAGGCTACAAGAGGCACAGAAGAAGGGCAAGCCTTGGCTTGCCTCATACTTGATAATGTTCATTGGCCAAAGCAAGTCATGTGACCTAGCCTGGGGTGTCGGGGACACCACCATAGGGTACAGCTGTGGGGATCGCAGAGATGAGGGAAGGAGAGTGTGGTCATTCCTGCAGTCTGCCACTGTGACCTTGCTTGATCTGACCCCAACCTTGTGCATCATGCCAAGTGCTTGTTAACTGTATGGAGCCATGAGTATGCACATCTCCACTTTATGGAGTGTGGCACAAGACCCGGAGAGGTACAGGGTCACACAGCAAGTCACACAGGTCACACCCAGGTCACACAGCAGGCTGGCTCGGAAGCCTCTCTCCCAGGTGTCAGCCCACTGCCCGACACCACCACCCTGGGCCAACTCTGTGGTGACACTAGGCCAGAGAGTGGATGACATGTCACCCAGGAGCCAAAGCCTGTCTGTCCCCCCACAGACATCCATCAGCAGACACACCAGAGACCTTGGCGTCTGCCGGCCCCAGGTGCTGGCCTCTGGGACCCACCAGCCCCTGCTGCTTCTACTCTGGCCCAGCAATGAATGGCAGGCTGATTGTTTTAATCCAGCGTCTTTAGGAAGTCTCGTGCAATTCTAAAACTTTGCAATGGGAGGAGGTGATAGTGTGACACTGGGAAAGGCCAGTCAGCAGTATTTGGAGGAAAATTAAAATTTCTCCTCGCATCTCCTATGCACAGAGTTCCGCAGGTGACGTTTACCTTGTCTGGCTCACGAGCCCAATTGCCCTTTCTCCTGCCCCTGCATCCCTCGAGGGTCTCTGTTCTGCTGTGCATATCCCTCTGCTTTCCGATGCCTCACGTGGCTGTTTGGTCCCACCTGCCTCTGCCTGAGTGTCAGGGTTTGCAGGAGCACAAAGATCTGAGCCAGGAGATCTGGAGGCCAGTGGGCCCAGTCTGGTCATGTGAGACCTGGGTGCCCAAGAGGCAGCGCTCTGCCCACTGCATCCCCCGTTTCTGTGCACCTGAGTCCAGGCACCCGGCCATCCATCAACACATCTGTCTCCACACCCACCCTCATCCTTTCTAGTGATGTGTGACAGTGAAAAGCAGCAAAGGAGTACCCAACCGAGTCTTTGGAGTGACCAGCATACCCTGGTCCTCCTCACTGATGGATGGCAAGATGCACAGGACCACTCCGACCAGGCTGCAAGGATGGCCAGTAGCAACACCTGTGTGGAAAATCAGTGTCTGAAGAGGAAGGTCAGCACACTTGGATTTGTCCTGTCCTTCCTTGTGCTTCTCCACGGGGTCTCAGACTGTGCTTGGAAACGATTCACTATGGGCGAGAGGTGCACCACCGATGGCCCCCACCCCCCTTCCATTCAGATGTTCGAACACAGCCTCTTTCCCAAAATGGGCAGATGGAATCCCAAAATCTGCAGCAGGAGTGGCCCCTGGATCATTGATCCATCCTCCTCCTTCTACCAAGGGAGACGGGCCCAGAACACAGTGATTTCCAGAGCAAGATGGATTTGTGATTGGGGGAAACACCTTGAATAGAAGATTACTGGCTCTTTCAACTGGAGAGAGGGGCAGGTCATAGGTTCAGGCCCAGCCTGGTCAGGAAAACCAGAAACCTGGCCTGCTTGGCACAGGGAAAGGCCTCCTGCCTCTCTCTATCCAGGTGCAGAGCTGCAGCCCAGCTGGTTCGCTGGAATGAAGGGAGGAGAGAGGCCTCCAGGGTGTGCCAGTGAGCAGGCTGGGGTTAGAAACTCTGCATTCACGAAGACATACCCTAAGCAGGACTTAGGGGCAGGGCTTTCCCCAGGGTTTGGGCAGCACTTCTACACTGGCTTCTCTCAGGACCCCTGGGGCATCCCACCTTCCAACGAAAGCCTGGGGTTCACAGGTAGGCCTGTCCCAGGTTACACCAGAGACCTCCAGTAGACGTAGACCCTGATGACAGATATGGCAGGAAGCCAGAGCAGGCTGCCCAGGAAAGGCAGAATGAAGACACATGTCATCATTCCTGTGGTGGGCCAGGGGCCCGAGTTAATGGCAGCACCGGAGAAGTAGATGGAAGTGACCTCCCACTAGAACTGTGCAGGAGTCACTCTTCCAGGAACCCAGCCCCGTCACGTCCACCAACCAGTGATTTCTGAGCCCCCCACTTTGACCCCAAGGGCTCCACTGACTGTACATGGGAAGAGGACTCGGAAACATCAGGATGCCTAACACAGCATTTGTAATGCTAAACTGTGCGATTCAGGCAGGGTTTGGAGGGGTTGGAGTCATGTGAAGTCGTGGAGTCTCCCTAGAGAAGAGGGGAAGCTGGGGCTTCCCTGCAGAGGGTACTTTGCAGTATACGTTGAGGGGAGTGGGGGCGGGGAGTATATTGTCTTTTTATTTAGCTAAAATAACAACGTGGACTTGAGAACTGCAACCTAACTCACCCAGCTTCAGGCCAGGGTACCTTTTGTCTGAACACAGTAGGCGTCTAAAACAGGTGGTCTGAAAACAACAAACGGCAAAATGCCTCATTGTTGTAGGGAACCGCTACCAAGCATCAGCTACGTGCCCAGCTTCTCTCTGGTCTGCTCATGGCCACTAGGTTCTCGTGCATCAGGCATTCACTGTGCCCATTTTCTCATCCCCTGCAGGCACTGGCCCTAGCTCGGCCACAGACCCACTCCTGTCCCTGCTCCTGCTAGGTCTGCATAAGTTCCTTCGCCTGCTGGTGGGGCACTGACAGACATGGCCATCCTGCTCACCTCAGCCGCCCCACACGACCTGCCTGGAGCCGGTGTGAGGCCCGCAACCCCAGACGGACACAGAGAGACTGAGAGAAGCATGACGGAGTCCACGTGGAAAATGAATAAATCCTATTTTAGGGGAGGTTACTCAAACGTAGAACACCTAAAATAATGCATCTAGTTTCCAAATAAGATGGAATTTGGGCCATGCGGTATGCATGGGATCCGTGATTTCTCTACTTCAATGTATTTTTCTTTTCTAAACTTTTCCTCCAAGTCTTCATTTTGCACGAACTGTTGAGCAGTTATCTTTAGGATACTATGTAAAAATGTTGGGTCCAAGCCTTTCTGACAAAGCAAAATATTTTTAGTAGATTATTGTGTTTAGGAATTTTTTATTTACTTCTTTTCTTTGGGGGCTTTCCTTTTTTTATTAAAGTAAATTATTTCTTTTGAGACATTTTGATTAAAAAAGATACATCTTATCATAATTAAAATTCACTGTCAATAATATTTATTTTTAAATAAAGATTGGAAACAAGGCCAGACACTTGTTTATAAACTGTATTGTATATTGCTGATAACAGTTGAATAAAAAACAACTTTGAAATAACCTTTCTGCAGGCATGTATGAATGTTAAGCCCAGGAGCCTAAAACAGCCCGAATGCCATGACCTCTTGTTCTTTGAAGCCAGCTGCACACTTGGCAGGATGCAGCCCAGCATGGAGGACAGCCCAGAGAACCTGGCCAAGAGCAGACAGAGTGTTTCCCAGCCTCCACAAGGCACGGGGGACCTCGCAGAGCCAGGATCGAGAGCAGCCCCCAGCCTGGGTTCAGAAGGAAAGAAGGTCGCTGGGAAGACCTTCTTTAAATCAAGAACCAATTTTCCCCTTTTGGTTTAAAGTAACTATGCAATGTATTTGTCCACTTGGATAAGACTATTTCACATTGGATTCACTGCTAGCTTGAGAAGGGAATTCCGGGAGAAGATGGGGAAGCTCATACTCTTTCTATATGCATGGAGGGATAGCTTTGAGCCTCTGAAATACAGGTGTCTGGGTAGGTGTCACATGTCTTAAAGGAATAGACATGACGTGGGGGCTGTTATTCATTCCACGATAGGATCTCATTAAATAGCCAGAACCCATAGATTTGTTAGCCTAGCAAGTTTTTTGTTTTGTTTTTAAAGATTTTATTTATTTATTTGACAGAGAGATCACAAGTGGGCAGAGAGGCAGGCAGAGAGAGAGAGGAGGAAGCAGGCTCCCCGCTGAGCAGGGAGCCCGATGCGGGGCCCGATCCTAGAACACTGGGATCATGACCCGAGTGGAAGGCAGAGGCTTTAACCCACTGAGCCACCCAGGCGCCCCAACCTAGCAAGTTTTTAAACAAGTGTGTTTGTGCTTGATGTTGGTCATCTTCCTGCATTCTGTGGCAGGTGGGGCAGCTCTGTGAGGGAGTGGTAAATAAAGGGGGATACATGACTTCCAGTCCCAGGCATTTGACTGCTAGTGCAAGACCCTTCAAAGCCTCTGGTAAGCCCTGCAGTTTTGAAGACTAAATAAATACTCAGCCGGACCAAGTCCTGAGTTTCTATGGTGCACGCAGCCCCCGCTGCTGGTCAGTACTGGAAATGCAGCACCATGGCTAATCAGCCTGTGACGCTTCAAGCCGCTGAGTTTGGAGTTATTAGTGCAGCACAGTCCAGCCTATCTCCACTGATTCAGCAAGTCACTGCCATATTCACTTGAGGGGTGAGAGGAAAAGAAGGTGCATTTGGATGACTCCACGAGTGCAGAGACCCCTCGTGTGGAACTGATGCCCTGAGATGCCAATGGGGGAGACCACCTCTAGTTGCTGTTTCTGGCGGATACATTGAATTGCTCACATTTCATTTCTATTGATCAGCACCAATCAAGCTTTAAATTTAATCATTTGTGGGGCGCCTGGGTGGCTCAGTGGGTTAAAACCTCTGCCTTCAGCTCGGGTCATGATCCCAGAGTTCTGGGATCGAGCCCCGCATCGGGCTCTCTGCTCGGCGGGGATCCTGCTTCCCTTCCTCTCTCTCTCTGCGTGCCTCTCTGCCTACTTGTGATCTCTATCAAATAAATTAAAAAGAAAGTCTTAAAAATTTTTAAGTTAAATTTAATCATTTGCCTTGTGGACAGTGATTCTGTCCAGAGGATCATCTCTTTTATAGTTAACTCAATAGTGCAGTGGGCTAATGTCATGTTAAATACAGGTCCTCTGTGCTTGAAAAGAAAACGGCACCACCTAGGCTGACTCCAGGTTGAATGGAAACGATGTGTCAGTGGTGGGCTAACATTGTGCCAGATCAGTCCAGGGACCCGGAATTGGGGAGCCATATCCTATCCCTAAAACCAGATCGTCTGCACATGTGCAGTCAGCCAGGTTTCTGCCGCCATGATGGACCTGGGAAAGAACGGGCTGATGTGCTTTGGGGAACTGCTCTCCTGGGCTGCCCTCTTTCTGCACAGACGGGCAGCACCTCACACTCATAGGAACAAGCTCTCTGTCTTCTCCTGGGGACGAGGGATTTCTAGGAAGGAAGTCATGGGTGAGGCTGGGCTTAACTCCCCAACAGAGGCCAATGGAAGTCAGACCAAGACCAAGGTGGAACTGGGGTCCAAGAGAGCCAAAAACAAAACCTTCTGACCATGGACCCCCCTGGACCACGTCCCTGCTGGTTAGTGCCCTGGACTCAAAGGAAGAAGAAGTGAAGGGTGCACATGTGCACCAGAAAGCGGATTGACAAGAACCTTCACACATGCTCCCTGAGGTCCCTCATGTGACACTCCGAGATGCTGACAAAGAATGGACAGGCTGCATTGAGTTTTCTGGCATATACACAAACCAGGAGGATCAAGCACCCACCCAAAATGGAAACCATGGGACTGGACTCACCACCCAAACCACCTTTCCCTTTGGATTTTGGCCCAAATCCACAGCAGACAGGGGCTCAGGTATGAGGACAAAGATGAATATTTTGATTTGAGAAGAAGGCACTGCAGGTGATTCAGAAACTCTGGCCCCAGGCTGTGAAGACCACCCAGCTGACTAGAAGGGATTGTGGAAGTGTGGGTCATTATTGTAAGTAACACCAAAATGAGTGTGAGGAGGCAGCAGGGGAGAGGAGGGAAGTGATGGCAGGGCAAAGTCCACCCCAGTGGGAGACTGAGTGTGGGGTTGGGGGAGGGAAATAAGGGGGTAAGGGGGTATAGACATGCTGGAGAGAGTACACAACCCAGAGCCAGGGGAGCGGCCCTGCATTCTGCAGTTGTGATAAGGGCTGCGCTGGTTGGCATCACCCCATGGTGCTGAAGGCAGCATTTCAGGGCAAAGCTTTGCAGGAAGGACAGGAGTCCTCAGAGAAGTGACAGGAGGTGATGTGACCAGAGGGAGTGGCATTCTGAGTTTCAGTTCTGTATCAACCCCACATTCTTAGCTACAGCTCTGACCCATAAAACAGATCTCCATGTGATTGGTCAAGACTGACCTTGGTTGGAATATAACCAAGTAAGCCATCTGTGAGCTGAGCTTGTGGCTAAGGGGCTCCTGACACTGTCAGGGGTGGGGTCTGATTCCGGCTTCTCTCTGCACTGCTTCCCCAGACAGGCTCATCCCCCCGTATCTGTTGGCACTGGGCATCCATGCTGCAAGTGTTTCAGAGGGTGCACCCCCTGCTGTTTCTGGATAACAAGCAGCAAGAAACTCAGTGCACTTGTTCCTCATGTGTGGGCACACATCTGCTGAGCAGTCCACTGCTTCAGAACACATTTGCTTTCTTTGCAGTGAGTGATGCAGCAGTGGGAGTGACCCAATGCTTGGGGGAACTTTAGCCAGCCTGGCCGCATGGTGGGGTTGCTGCCCCTCAAGCTTCCCTAACTTCTATTGCCATGAAGAACCTTTACCCACACATGCATGGAAAACCCATGATGTGTAGGAAGGACCTACCCCCTCTTGTGCCTGCAGACACAACATGAGATAAAGTCTGAACACAACACCAGCAGGGACCCCTTTTAAATGACAAAGAGCCACGGAGCACTAAAAATACATATCAAGTCAGAGAACAGGACTGCACACCAAGTGCAACAGAAACCCAATGAAAATCAGATCTGTTCCCTGCCCTTGATTTTTTAAAGGGGCATATGATAAGTAATACTCTTATCAATCAGTGATAATCTTAGAAAATATGGATGATACCTTTCAGATTTTGAAGTGGGGGAGGATTTCTTTTTTTTTTTTCTTAAGATTTTATTTATTTATTTGACAGACAGAGATCACAAGTAGGCAGAGAGGCAGGCAGAGAGAGAGGAGGAAGCAGGCTCCCCGCGGAGCAGAGACCCTGATGCGGGGCTCGATTCCAGGACCCTGGGATCATGACCCAAGCCGAAGGCAGAGGCTAAACCCACTGAGCCACCCAGGTGCCCCTAAGGGGGAGGATTTCTTAAATAACTCCCAAAGACGGTAAGTTTAAGGGAAGAGATGGATGATGGTGACCAAGTATCATGAAGAGCATTTGTTCATCCAAAGCCACCATAAAGAAAGGGAAAAGAGACTTACAAAATGCAACCAATAAAGGATTAATATCAAGCATGTACAAAGAACTCCCGGAAATCAGTAAGCAAAGCATAATGCGAAAACAGACAGAAAACATGAGCCACAAAAAATATGGTCTGTAAACATAAAAAAGGTGTTCAGCCTCACCTCACTAGTGACAACAGAAATGCAGAACAAATCCATAATAATTACAGCCACTCAGTTACCAACAATGTGAAAGCCTCATAATACCCCGTGTTAGAATGTGGATTGTAAGATCTCTCAGGCATTGACTATGGGAACATAAATTGGTGCAACCTAATTAGACATGCTTTGCCACTAACTCTCAAGATTGAACATTCCCATACCCTGTGGCCCAGCAACTTCACTTTTTTTAAAATATATTTTTTAAAGATTTTATTTATTTATTTATCAGAGAAAGAGAGTACAAGCAGGCAGAGTGGCAGGGAGAGGCAGTGAGAGAAGCAGGCTCCTCACTGAGCAGGGAGCCTGATGCAGGACTCCATCCCAGGATCCTGGAATCATGACCTGAGCTGAAGGCAGCCGCTTAACCGACGGAGCCACCCAGGCGTCCCCCAACAACTCCACTTCTGAGTGGAAAAAGTCTTCCTCATGGGCGCCAGGGAATGTATACACAAAAGCTAATGGCAGCCATTTGCATAACCTGGAAACAGACAAGTTCCCGTGAACAAGAGATCAGATGAATAGGCTGTAGAATATTCTCATCAGGGAATATTACACAAGAGTAAAAAATGGACTATTATCTTATTATCTATTAGTTGAAGATAGTTAAGTCCCAAAAGATTACATACAGTTTAATATTCTTTTTATAAAGTTAAAACCCAACAAGAGCCAATAGATAGAGCATGAATGGTTGGATGGATGCATGGATAGACTCTCTAAAAAAACCCATAGATGAGATAAAACTATCTAAAAGGAAAGCAAGAGAGTGATGAATAAGGATATGGAACCACGGGACCATGGTAATCTTGGTTAGAGGAGGCAGAGAGATAGGGTGAAGGAGGAACCCACAGCCAGATGCAGGGGATTGTCAAGACCTTAGTTTTCAGACTAAGGTGGGGCACTGACTGCATCATTTTGAACGAATGAGTGAATGTTACCACACTTGAATCAATGATAAGAACTTATCATGAATGAGGGCCGTGATCAATCAGTTCAAGCCAGATGAGGTTAAAAACAAAAGAAGCAAAGACGGCGTCCAGTCAGGGATTTCTGTTAAATTCGAGAAGTCACATTCAGTGCTCCCCTTCTACAGGCTACAAGACAAACCCACATTTTCCTCAGTCTCCCGCCCTGAGGTTGCAGACCTAAGGTACGTGAGTTACCTCTGGCTCACAGACTTTCTTTGCTTGGCCTGCACAAGGATGTTGATTATTATTTTACAACAGCAGGAACTCTCATGTGAAAATCCAAATTTCTGGTTTCTCTTGAGAAAATCATCATAGGTGGCCACATGGGGCCCACATTACTGTGTGGTCACAATAGATGGGTACCAAGCAGCTGTTCCCTGAGAAAGAGCACCGTCTCCCCACTTCCTGAAAAGCCCTTCTTGCCCTACTCGGCCTGCTTCGTGCAGGTGCCAAATCTGTGACCACCTGGGGCCAGTGAGCGCCGCCCCCACCCCCAGGAGGCCCCTTGCCAGCCTCCTTTCTGCCTCAGCCCTCAGCAGCTTTCAACAGCTGTGTCCACTCTCCTGGCCTTGCAGGGCCGGAAGAGATTGCGCCGTTCAGAATACTTCCCAAAGGGGTCTGAAGCAAAAGAAGTTTTAGGGTTAACCACTTTCCATCCCCAAAGCAGGTAATTGATGTTCCTGTAGAACATGTATCCAGTTTTCGATTTAAGAACACAGTGAAGTTAAATTGGATTGCAGATAACCTGAGTTTTCTTTTCCTTGCAAATGTTGATTTTTTCGGTGCTTTTTTTTTTTTCAGTAAATTATAGTATATGAAATTTTCCATTCTGCTTTGGAAGGTCTGCAGTATGTCTACAGCACAATCTACCAACACACTCTTATCTACATAACCCACTAATGCCCTGTTTACAGCCAAACATCATCCTGCTCCCTAAATCTCTAAAAGCTTGGTATTGTCAAGCTCCTCTCCAATGACCAAGCTCTAAGACCCTCAATGGTAAAAATTTGATCCCACCAACCACCATCTCCCACAGCTTCTCCAAATAGGGTCCTAATGAATTGGAACTTTTAACACCAACTTTTCAGAATGTTAATCCTATAAAATGGAATGTCAGTTTTACAGGGAAGGCTCTCCTTTATCAGCAAAACTGATTCCATTTGACTGATTAATTGTCCTTAGAACTGTCAAAGGCTTCTAGATTAGTGGTGACAGCTGGGGAGGAGGTGGCCATGCAGTGTTGTGACGTGGGGCACTCCTGGGCTGGGGAAGCCAGATTACAAATGCACAAATAATTAATTCAAATCAATACAGCGAGAGGTTCAGGCTGAGAGACATTCAATTATGTTGTTCAAAGAGAAGATGCTGATCTTCAGCTAGTGTGCTTCATGCTGCAAATAATAGAGTATTTTTAATTTGTGCAGCAGGATTGTTAATCTTTCCTGGTGTAATCCAGCCCTTGGGGAACCCCATAAATGTGTGGCACTGCGTGTGCAAGGCTCCCTGTAGAGGGCACTCGATCAACCCAGCCCTGGCTTCCCTGCCTGCCTTTTTATGTCAATCTCTCAACACTCAATTTAAAAATATATGGTAGGCTAATAGATGACGGATGGATGGATGGATGCATGGACGGATGAATGAACAGATGAGTGGATGGACAGATGGTTAGATGAGTGGATGGTTAGGTGGATGGATAGATGACGGATAGATGGATATGGAGGGAGAGACAGAAATAGAAATTTTCAAAGACTGTCAGACATACACACCCCAACCATAAACAGTTTATGACTTCTAGATTTTACCTGAGCAAGTAGCACCAATAAATCCCAGAGGAGTTATGTCCCCAAAGGAATTACTTTAGAATTCCCTTAAGCAGCAAGCTCCTGCAGCCTGTTCAAAATAAGGTTTGAATCTTAATTTTATTATACAGAGAATATAAGCACATGTGTGCTTGTGCACACAGACAAACGTGTGCGTGCGCACACACACAGATTTGGAAGGTTATACCCCAGGGTGTTAAGGATTGATATCTCCATCGTGGGTGGCTTTAGTGGCTGACTGTAAGGCTCAACTTTTCCGCGATAAACACCACTTCTATAATAAAATAAAAGCAATAAGATATTTTTAATTAAAGCAACTCTCGCACACAAAAAGGATGATTTATGTATAAAAATGTAACTTCCCAGTAGTTTTCAGAAGGACATTTCCTCTAGGAAGGGGCTTTCCAGGAATGTGGTGCTTTTCACACCTGGCTCCATGGTGGCCGAGCCTGCCGCAGGTCACTTGGGTGGGAGCTTGGGGTTCATCTGAGGTGGGTGATCTACCACACCCCACCACCCAAAAAGAAAAAAAAAATCTATTTGGCCCAAACACAGGATTGGTAGCAAACCAGACTCAGAGGAAGAAGATGTTAGGGATACGGGGTGTTTTGGGGGACATGGACCCATGAGGTCTGCAGAACGTGACATTAGCTACTGTTACTCAAATTCAAACTCAAACACACATTGTTTATTATTCCACACAAGCTCAGTACAGGAGGAAGAGCTAACTATGCAAGAACACCCCCTCCACCATTCACTGAAGGAGCTGGCGGCCCAGCAGCAGGGAGGAACACATCCACAGTTAACTGGAATTCCATTTGGACCCAGATAGGCACAATAATGGGGTGGAAGGGGACCCAGGGGGAGAAATAATTCATTGTGATGGGGTGTGGGGGAGGGAAGCAGGGGCTCATCAAACATTCATGGAATTGAATTGAAGTGGCATTTAAGCTGGGCTTTAAGAGCCCTCCCTCCCTCCCCCTGACACTCGGAGAGCCCTATTAGACACAGACACAGCGGGATTTCCCCTACGACAACCAGAGCTGCTGTCATTTGGGCAAAACTCGGTGCTTTCTCACAGCGGCTGTCACCGGAAGTGGAGGCCTCACTGCACGTCCTTCCGAGATGTGTTGAGGTGCTGGAACAAGAACTCAGGGTGGTCTCAGGGTGGTTGAGCCATGTGGGAGTCTCAGAGCCCACTCAGGAACATGGAGAGATCTCTGGACAGGGCCGAGACACGCAGTGATGCTGAAAGTTGACCCAGTCACAGGGAGTGGCTTGTTCTGAGCCGTTGCATGCGGGCAGTGCCTGGGAGACAGTGCCGTGCTGCGTGAATCAGAGAGCACCGGTCACGACAGCGACAGATGTGGGGGAAGCCAGGCACACCACAAATCAAAGATAACAAGGAAACCTTCAGTCAAAGAAAACTCAAGCAACGCCAGCTCTTCTCCTCCTAGCTTTGCCAGAGCCTTGCGTTCTCTGCACACAGACTCCCTGGATCACAGAAATGGGCCCCGTGGAGGTTCTGCCTATGAATAGGCAGGTCCAGGTCAAAGAGATGTGTTTGTTGACCATGTTAAAAACGAAAAGTCAGTCAAATAAATGAGACATTTTCATTTCCCCCTAAATTTCAGGAGGCAAGGACTAAGAAAATAATCTATCAAGCTGGAAATATTTCAGCAGTTGGTTTTTATTTATGAAAGAGATGCATGGCATTTGAATTGTTACCGTATACATTTTCTATAGAATAGAAATTGTAGAAAGTATGCCATGAGACCAGAAAGATCGGAGATTTTGTCCTTGCTTGTTACTATGAATAAAGTTCCCAATTTTCCAATTTATGCCACTGAGTGGCAATTTCAGATAATTATTCCATCATTCCAACTTGGGGGCATCAACTATGTTCCCACATCCTAGTTACTTAGGTCATTTAAACATGACCTGTTGGTGTGGCGTGACTGCAACAGATGCTTTTTGCACCATACAGACCTTCCTTCAGTCTTCTTGGGCTTTACCCAGCTGTGGTGGATGCTTCCAGATGCTGGCCTAGGGCCATTCTCAGAGGCTTGGCCCGTGTCTTCTGCTTTTCCACCCAGGGCTTCCACTAAGTCACAGCACCTGTTCAGTCTGGAGTAGGCACAGTGGAAGCATAGTAGGGTTGGTTGAGTACTGAAGGATCCTGTGGGTCCCGTGGGAATCACCCCCCCCATTCTCTAGTGGATTGTTCTCAAAGGCATTCTGCCTGCTTCTTAATGTACAGCCGAGTCCTATTGCCTATAGAAGTGACCTAGATATAACATCCTTTATTGTCTTTTCCTCCTTCCAGGCTCACTCTCTGCTTCCTGCCATCCACTTTCTAGAATCATCCCCAAATAAATTGCCTCCACTCAAGTGCTTGCCCTAGGCTCTGATTAGGACTGAGAGCTTTGCAGTTTGGGGCTGTCCAGCAGCCATTCTTCCTTTATAACCGAATTTTCTTGGGAAATTACCATGCACTGGGTATGTGCAGATCTGTGGAGGTGGATCTATCAGGCACCCGCAAGAGAGTCAAATCAACTAAATCTGTCCCTTCCCCACACCATCAGGACCACAGGGCCACAGAGAGACAGAGGGTGAGAAGAACAGCTTGGGACCACTTCCAGGTGATAGTCGTTCATGTTTACTGGACTGTCCTTGCTGCATAGCTCTGACTGTGTCTTCTGCTGCCCCCCCACCCAGCTCCTTTGGTGCACCTGCCTCCCATAAGACCCTGAGAGCCTTCACAACCAAGAGATTCTCTCCAATGGAAGATAGCCAGAGTCAGGTTCCATTGCTGCCACCACAAATCCCAGCTGACATAGTTAGCCAAATCAAGCCAAGCTAGGCTGACAAGGGGAATTTATTAGGAAGCAGGGTAGCCTCATGGAACCCAATGGTGGAATTTGATCTTGTGCTTCAACGTGGGGCTAGAACAAGACCATAAACGCCAGCACTATCCATTGTCTAACACATTCCCTTGCTCACGGCCCTGTAGCTGGTAAAAGACATCCCATTCTCAAGTGTATAAGTTAAACATCTGGCTGCCCAGGAAGAAGGTGTGTACCTCTCTCTGTCTCAATGCCTCTCTGTCTCTCCCTGTCCTCCCTGTCTGTCTCTCTGTGTCTTTCTCTATGTCTCTCTCTCTCTCTCTCATACACACACACACACACACACACACACACACACACACACACACTCCTATCCAAATTCCCAGAGAAAGGCTGTGATTCTCCCAGCTTTGGCTAGGTGATTAGCTCCAATCTAATCAAATGTGACAGGGAGCTGGGGTTATGTTATTCAATGTGCCTTCCAGCCCCACCCCCTTCTTCTGGTGAGGGAATGGGGTGCCATTTTGATCTGGGAAGATACTATAATAGATATCCATTGTACCAATGCTGCTCACACTTCTCTGTGCTCACAAATCACTGGAGGGACTTGTTAAAATGTAGGTCCAGGATAAAGCCTTAGAGTCTTCATTTCCAACAATAAGATGTTGACGTTGCTGTGCACTCTGCATACTTTGAGTAGCAGCACTACTGTATCAGTCAAAGAGGACCCTCTTCAGCCTCACTAAGTAAGCACCCATCCCTCCCCACAACCAACCAGAAAAACTACTTTGCTACACAGCAAAGACAACAAGGAGGACTACTTGCTGGTTGAGATATGATAAGGATTGAGATGTCAATGACATTTTCATGGGGCTTTTTTTACACAGGGACATTTAACACAGCCTACAAACCAAGCCATTAAACTTTCAGCCAAGTAATTACTTTCAGCAAAGTAATGATCAAATCAGATCAAATTAGGTCCCAGCCCTGAGCCTCACCCTCCCATCATCTGCCAGCATTGTTGTAGAAATGTCTTGGATTAATTTAAAACAGTGATTTTATATTTCATCACAGCATTTTTGGGACAGTGGCTTCAACTGGTCAAGTCAAAGTGGTCTCCTTCTTTTGCCCACCTTGCCTCATCCCTGGAGTGTCCTCACCTGTCCTTCCTCTTGTAAATCTCATTTGTCTACAGCTCTGGTGTCTTCTGCCCTCACCAGTGAGGGCTCCCAGCCTGCAGAGTACCACATTTGTACTTTGTACACCCCTACCACAGCTGTGCCACATATTCCCCCTCCCAAGCCCTAGTCTCCATCTCTGTCTGTTCTTTCTGTCTTTTCCTGTCCATGGCCTCAGAAGCTACCAGTAGCAGATGTTCCTATTTCAATGGCTCTTCACGGCTGTGGTCATATTTCCCTTCACAGCCCCATCTTCTTACTAGCCAGTCAGGAGATGACCAAGGTCTCAGGGTGAAACACCCATGAGGTTTGGAACAGTGTCCAATTAGGGGAGCAACTCAATCTTGGTGGAGACCCTACAAAATGGATGCTGCAGAGTCTGTAAGTGAGGCTTCAGAGGGACTAGGGAGAGCCACATGGCACTATGGTCCAGAGAGGGCACTGCAGAAACAGTACAACCCAGACACCTGTTGCTTAGTATTTCATATCACCATGGTGCCCAACCCTTCTGTCCAAACCCTCCATACATATCTTCTGGAAAGGACCACCCAGGGCAGGTTTCCCAATACATCCAGACCCAGAATTGAGATCCACAGTGATCTTGTAGATCTGATGGGCCTGCCACTGGAGCCAGGAGTTCTCTTCTCAGTACCCACACTCTAGAAGACTCCACAGCCCCCACTAGGAAAACAGTTTCTGGGGAGGGAACTCTGTCCTCCTCCAGAGAAACCCCCTCTCCAGTTCAGTAGCATGGTCATGACTATAACAATTAATAGGAAAAAGAACTCAGGAGGAAAAGCACAGGCATGGATGGATCAAGAGTGCAAACATCATTACTGGGCCCAATTCTCCTTCTATCTCCCAGCTCTGCTTTTCTCAGGGCTGACTTGGGTCCTGAGCAGGTCCCTGTCTGTGTGGTGACTCCCATGGCTCTGGTTTATATTGTCTAGTTTAGCAACCAGTGGAAAGAGGACATCTCTCTCCCTAAAGCTTCTGGGATTACCTCTCAGTGATCTTCCTTGGTTTATGTGCCAAACTGAGAGCCAGTCAAAGTGGCCAGGGAGGAGTGGCACTCTCCTTGGCCAGGAATGAGTCATAGCCTCTCATTAGAGGTAAGAAGTGAAGGTGGGACAACTGTGCTCCCCAAGAGGAAGTTGAGGGCTGCTAACAGAAAAAAACAAATTACAATTTGTCTAAAACAACTTAATTCTGGAGACAATGAACAAGGTCATATAATTTCAGTTATTATATATAATATCACACTAAGCAGTTATCCAACATGCCCAAGGACAAACCTGTCTTTCAGATTGAAATGATGGGATCACACAAAAACTATACCCAGATCACTGAAGGTCATGGGTTGCCCGAGATGCAGATCCTGAGATGAAGGTTAGAGCAAAAGTAGTCTGTTTGGGAAGTTATGAGATGTCTACAGGGGAGGTGGAAAGTGAGACAGCCAATAAAGGGGGTGTTATCGGGCTCATTACCACCGTGGGGAACTGAAACCTATCCCACCAGGAAACTCTGGGAGGTGGCAAGTCACACTTGAGTTATCCCAAGCAGGGATGAGGGAGCTGGGGTATTTATACACCATATCCTGCCTGCTGATTTCCAGGACCTTCTGGCTCGCTGTACCCAGGGAAAAAGGGGCCCTGAGGCAGAGAGATTCAGGTGCTGGCTGTTGGAAGTGGGGCTGGCAAAAGCTAAGGTGGGAAGGGTACCTGAAAATGGACAGGCAACCAGCCACACTCACAAGATCCAAAGACAGACTAGACTGAATAGACTAAAATCTAAGGTCTTGGAGGTCCCAGAGTCATTTGAGAATCTTGTGATCCCTCCAGCTCTATAATAGGACGAACATTTACAACTGTATCAAGCCCTGTACAAAAATATAGTTAGTAGAGATTTTGGGCAGGTAGAATATTAAGTAGAGTAACTTTATGAGGTTTAAAAGCTAGAAATGTCTTCTTGAAGAATGATCCTTTTTTCCTCTTTGATATTAATATTACTCAGAATTTCAAAACATGTTATAAATAACATGGTCTCTAAGCCACCCGGAGAAAAGAAAACTGAATTTCAAGGTTTTTTTTTTTTTTTCCTTAAAGTCAATTTCTTTTTTTTAAAAGAGCCAAACTGGTTGCATAACCTCCTGGGAACAAAGTAACTGATGGGTTGATTTTTGCACTTTCAACCCAACTGTTCTGACTGTTGATAAGATGCCACTATGGCACCTATGGGATTTAGCTTCTCAAATCTACCTTGTCCAGTCCCCAGAGCTGGTCCCCAGGAGGAACACTTTGTTCCCAGAGAGCCCAAGCCAAAGGTTTGATCATTAGCTGTAAGAATCATTCCAACTGCAGGCCATTAACCCCACATTCACTGGGCGCTTTACCCCTTTAAGAGGTAATGTAATGCCCATCATCTCGTGTGATTCTGGGAGACCAGGAGAACAGATCCACTCCACAGATGGGCTGAATTTCATCCAGGTGAGATGAGGTTCAAGGTTGCTGGAAAATGTGGAAAACAAGCTTGATTCTAAACTCTAGCATGAAGATCTTTCCACCACACCACTAGGCCCCAGATGGTTGGCTTCTCATGCATTTGTAAAATTATTAGATCAAGCCATCTGAAATGCAATTTTTATTGGTCAAAATGATCAAATTACATCAAATTTGCCAATCTCATAGGTCAAAGAGGTCAAAACTGAATATCATGAGTTTCATATGGTCCAACCTAACACAAAATCATTTGGGAACCTGATTCTAGTGAGCAAGACTATCAGAAAAAAACATTATGAATACCATCTCAAATAGGAAGACTATTTTAATCAAAAAGGTGGGAAGGTAACTATATCACAATGTGAGACATTGGGCTTTGTGAAGCACTAGCTGTGCTATTTGTATTATGTTCACTAGACCTGCTTTGAAGGCCAAGGAGCCATGTCTGTCTGGAGTCCCCATCTGACAAAGAAATGCCAGGGAAGCCCATCCTGGGGCCGCTGCCACAGAAATCCTGTGCTCCAAAGATAGAGCTCTGCTTTGATGGTCCCTTCTCCACTGCACTGTCTCTCCACCCACACACAGACCCAAGAGAGGGAAGGGTAGAAGGCATGAGGCGCCTGTCATTGGGTCCCCAGGAAACAGCTTGGCAAAGCAGCCAAGGGGTTGCACAAATTGCAAGGACATGATCTGCCTGCGGAGCCACCCCCACTGCATGGCAGAGATCAGCAAAGTGGATACCACCAGGGAGAGACTCCTCTGATGCACCTCCAGGCAGAGAGCTACAGACTGAAGAGACGTGATGACTCATAAAACCCACAACTGTTTCGAGACCAGTTCCTTTTCATGTAAAAAAGAAGAAAGGAAAGAAGAAATATGTCTGTTTATTCTTTCTGTGCACTGAGTTTAATATTTAAATAAAGCATTTTTATGAACAGACCCCCACAAATCATCATCTTTGCTGCATGCATACTAATTGCATTATTGCTTAATTGCATGATAGAGTGTATAATTTGGGAGCTATAACGCCTGGGAAGGGGCGGGATGGTTTAAACTTTTCATGCAAATCCCGGAGTTCAGAAAACTGGGGTGAGAACAGCAGCCAGGGTCCAACTTCCCTTCCTAGCTGGCTTCTTGGATATCTTAACTCTCCATGTCAGGGAGGTAGCAGAGAACAAAACCCCCTCAGATAGTGCCTCCTTCTACCCTTGCAGCAGAAACTCATGAAGAGATGTAAAGTTCAGGACTGGTACGTCATCCAGCAGTTACTGTATGCTTGTTGCCAGGCTGCATGAGCATCAGGGACACCCAGATGAATGTGGCTCGTTTCTGGCTGCAGGAGAGGAGAGGCTGTGGAGGGAAGCAGACATGTAAACAGAGCTCACTGATGGAGACACATGGAAGAAGTTTCTTTGGGAAAAAAAAAAAGGAAGCCTAGACCCAAGTCTCTAAAAAGACAAAGTTAGATTTTTAAAAAGGAGCAGTAAGACTAGCTAGATGCTCACTGGCATTTCCTTCTCTTGGATGCAACTGATCTGTTGAAAAAGAACTCCTGAAGAAGCCAGTAAGGAGGTAATGGGGAAGCAGGACAGAGAAGGGAGAAGGCAAGCAAGGATGTGATTCTTGGTGAAATTCCAGATTCAGCTTGGTCCCTTGGGAAGCTCTGAAGCATAAATTACACCTCAGAGTTTGACCTACCTCAAGGCAAAGATGTTGCTCTTTTCTTCCCCAGCACAGGCAATTGTGTTTATGGGATGCTCTAAGTGAGAAAATATTCTCTACCTACAAAGGAAGAGGCTCTAGTCTTCAAAACATCCCACAGAATGTATTAGGTATGGTCTGTTAGCCAAAATCCCACAGATGCTTGGGCAGAAGTGTGCATGGTAGATGAAAATGACCCAAGAGGATCAGTGTTGGCCAACACCCAGTCTGTAACCCAGACTGACTCAACCTTGGCAATGAGATATGGGTGGAATGATATGCATTTGGATTTGCCAAACCATGCCTGGCCATAAAATACCAAGCCCAGCTGGCCACTTACCTGATCCCTTTCCAGTTAATGCCAAGTCCTCCAACTTTGTTCTTCCTTTCCAAATTATTTTAGCTACCCTAGGACCTTTGCACTTACATATAAATTTTTAATTAGCATGTCAGTTTCTACAAAAAACATCTAGGATTTTGATTGAGATTATGTTAAATCTATAGATCAAATTGAAGAGAACTGACATCTTAACAGTATTGAATCTTCTGATCCATGAACACAGTACATGGCTCCTCGTTTATGTGAGTCTAATTTCTCTCAGCAGTGTCATGTAGGTTTAAATCTGTAAGACTTGCACATCTTTTACCAAACTTACCTGTAGATAGTTCAAACTTTTGATGCTATCATAAATTGCATTATTTTGAATTTAAATTTCTCATTATTGCTAGTATAAGGAAATGTAAAGTGGTTGCTCATATTGATCTTTTTCTTGGAGCCTTACTAAACTCACTTATAAGTTCCATAGCTGGGTTTTGTTTGTAGATTCCTTATAATTTTCTACATAGGTAGATGCTGTTAGCAAATGAATATGGTTTAGCTTCTTCCTTTACTAATGGTATGATGGCTTCTTTTGTTTTGTTTTATTTTCATGCCTTATTGCACCAACTACCACCTCCAGCATAAAAGTGAATAGAAGTGGTAAGAATGGACATACCTGTCTTATTATTGATTTTATGAAATAGTATTTTCTCTTTCACCATTAAGTATGATGTTAGCAGGTTTTTCACAGAAACTCTATCAAGTTGACAAAATTGTGTTCTATTCCTAGTTCACCTTTTTTTTTTTTTTTATTTCTTTTCAGAGTAACAGTATTCATTGTTTTGGCACCACACCCAGTGCTCCATGCAATACGTGCCCTCTCTAATACCCACCACCTGGTTCCCCCAACCTCCCACACCCCGCCCCTTCAAAACCCTCAGATTGTTTTTCAGAGTCCATAGTCTCTCATGGTTCACCTCTCCTTCCAATTTCCTTCAACTCCCTTCTCCTCTCCATCTCCCCTTGTCCTCCATGCTATTTGTTATGCTCCACAAATAAGTGAAACCATATGATAATTGACTCTCTCTGCTTGACTTATTTCACTCAGCATAATCTCTTCCAGTCCCGTCCATGTTGCTACAAAAGTTGGGTATTCATCCTTTCTGATGGGGGCATAATACTTCAGAGTGTATATGGACCACATCTTCCTTATCCATTCGTCCATTGTAGGGCATCTTGGTTCTTTCCACAGTTTGGCGACCGTGGCCATTGCTGCTAGAAACATTGGGGTACAGATGGCCCTTCTTTTCACTAAATCTGTATCTTTGGGGTAAATACCCAGTAGTGTAATTGCAGGGTCATAGGGAAGCTCTATTTTTAATTTCCCTAGTTCACCATTTATTTTTACCATTTTACTATTTTTTTTTTACCAATCTTTATCATGTTTGGATGTATGATTTTTGTCGAATTATTTTCTACATTTATTGAGATGATGATATGATTTTCCTTCTTAGTCTGTTAAAAATGACTACACTGATTTATTTTCAAATGTTAAATTGTCCTTATGTTCTTAGAATAAACACCACTTGGTTGTGATGTATTCTTTATGTTTTGTTGTATCCAATTTGCAAAAATCTTGTTAAGAATATTCACATCTCCTAGCGGACTCCGTGTTATTTCTTATGCTCCACAAGTATGTGAAACCATATGATAATTGACTTTCTCTGCTTGACTTATTTCACTCAGCATAATCCCCTCCAGTCCCATCCATGTTGATCCAAAGCTGGGTATTCATCCTTTCTGATGGCTGAGTAATATTCTATTGTATATATGGACCACATCTTCTTTATCCATCCGTTGAAGGGCATCTCAGCTCTTCACACAGTTTGGATATTGTGGCCATTGCTGCTATGAACACTGGGGTACATATGGCCCTTATTTTCACTACATCTGTATCTTTGGGGTAAATACCCAGTAGTGCAATTGCCGGGTCATAGGGTAACTCTATTTTGGAGAAGGAAAGGAAAAGTGAATTGGGGGAAATCGGAAGGGGAGATGAAGCATGAGAGACTATGGATTCTGAGAAACAAACTGAGGGTTTTAGAGGGGAGGGTGGTGGGGGGATAGGTTCACGTGGTCGTGGGTATTAAGGAGGGCACGTATTGCATGGAGCATTGGGTGTTGTACATAAACAATGAATCTTGGAATACTGCATCAAAAACGAATGATGTATTTTACTGTGACTAACATAATACAATAAAAAAAAAGAATATTCACATCTATGTTCACAAGGAATCTTAATTTGCAGTCCTCTTTTCTTGTAACTCTTTTCTGGTTTTGAAATCACAGATAATGCTGGCTTCTTAGAATAAATTACAAACTCTTTCCTCATCTATAAGTTTCTAGAAGAGTTTGGATTGAATTGACTTTTTTTTTCTTTAAATGATTGGTAGAATTCTATACTTAAGCCACCAGGGCATGGAGGTAGTTTTTATTTTGTTGTTGTTGTTTTGTTTACTTATTTGTTTTTTGTTTTTATGGGAAGTTTGGTTTGGTTTGTTTGTTTGTTTGTTGTGTTTTATTTTAGTAGGCTCCACACCCAACTAATGACCCAGGATCAAGTCACATGCTCTACTGAGTGAACCAGCTAGGTGTCCTATGGGAAAGTTTTTAACTATAATTTCTTTAATAGATACTAGACTATTTGTGTTATCTACTTTTTTCATTAGTAAGCTTTAGTAATTTGTGCCTTTCAAGAAACTTGTATATTTTATCTAAATTGTGGAGTAATGATTCTTTTTCCTGAAACCCTGTATATTACAAGATTTTTCCACTTTTGCTGTTGGGAACATGTCTTATTCCAGCCCTGTATGAGTTCTGGACATTGTTCTACCTGCTTATTTCCAGTGGATCTTTCAGTTGCCTCAAGTAGTTTCCTCACATTCATGCATTGACTAGTAATGAGCTGAAGACTTGAGTGGAACCTGAAGGAGTCCAGAGTGTTCTTTCTCTTTCTCTTCTCCCTCCCATCCTATCTCGTTCTCCCCCCACCCACTCTCCTCTCTCCCTTCTGATCTTTCTCTCTTCACCCCATTCTGGTAGCCTGCCTGCCTGCAAATGCTAGCTACTTTGGCCTCCCTGAATCTTCCAGTTTCCTCCTCACTGGGTCTTGTGTAGACTTCCCCTTCCCTAGAAACTCACTTACCTCATGGGACAGGTTGGGACCAAAGATAAGTATTTGGGATCAAGTACATAGAGGTAGTAAATAAGACCATAAGGGCAACTGTAGTGGAGGAAGGACAGTATCTTAAACATAAAACCCACAGGGGCAGAGTAGGCACAAAAGAGACTATGATATGTAGGAGTAGAAGAAAGACATAAGTGGAAAGAAGTTCATCAAAGATGATGTTGTGGAAGTCAGGGCTTGGAGAGTTTCAAAAATTTAAGGGCTCCAAGTTTGTCCCAGAGGCATGGAGCATCAATGTCAGAGGGCTTACACAGGCACAATGCCACCCATGTGATGAGTACATCTTGTGCTGTGACTTTGCATATGCTTGTCTCCTGGGTTTTGCCAATATGGAAAACTGGTCCCCTTTACCAGAGAAGACTGAAGTGTGGGTGAGTGAATGAGATGGGCAGAAGTGGCACAGGCCAAACTTACAAGAAAGTTGGCTGAGAAGGAAAGATTAGTAGCTAGGGGAAGGCAGGACCAAGGTGTTGGGAGTGGAAAGGACACTTTCTGCTCAGTATCAAATCTTTAATCTGTGCATGGTCTGAGGAAGGAAGAAAAGGTCTTGAGGAAGAAAATGCAGTGGACAGGTAGAGCATGAGATTTGAAAGAAGGATGATTTATGGAGCAAGATCCCAAGAGATGGGAAGTGGGTAGTGTTGTCCCTGTGTAGGAGGCAAGAATGAGTGCCAAAGCAGGAAAATGGCAGGTTAGAGAGATAACAAGTTTGCAATCCATGCATTGTTCTCCGTCTTTACCAAGAGAGGTTAGCAGCACATGGGCAGGTTACATGTCAGCCTATGACAGCCTGAAAATAAGCCTCAGACTTGTTTCTAGCTGCCCAAGCCTACAACTCTGAAACCTATCTCCTGTAGCAATGATCGTAAGTCCCATCAATGCAGAGATAGCGGACATCAGAACATGGTGCTCAAGGCCACAGTTTAGGACTGCCTTGGGTCACCCAAATGGTGTGACATAGACAAGACATTAAAGAAATCCATTCTCCATAGTATTTGTACTGAAGCTCTAAGTTCCACATAGGAGAGGTACAACCACCTGATTTCTACAATTCAGAAGTGTATCATATTGATAGAACATGGCAATCCAAACGGGTTAAAACCAAAAGAGAATTTATAGGGCTGGATGTGGCTGCATCTCATTCCAGAGCCCTGCCAGGTAGGTACCTGTGGTAAGCTAATGGCAGCAATTTCACCAGTTGAACAAAAGTTCTGGTGTTGACTCCTGGTTCTAACTGACCTGGACTGAATCATAGGCTCATTTGGAACCAATTACCAAGGCCAAAGGGACCCAGTAGGCTGACTGTGTGAGCCAGGATGGCCTCACCTTCACAGAATGCACATGGCTAGAAGTGAAAACAGTCACCTTATTCCTGGGAGGGAGGGGGGAGAGAAATGCATGCTGGGAGGGGCCAACAATTAGTGTTCCCTACATGAATCTCTCTGAGGCATCAGCTCTGGGGGGTCTGCTCCAGAAATGGAACACGGACACAAAGAGCCATGGCCTGCGTGTGCATCTGTGATGGAAGGTAGTCCTACATAGTATGTGTGAGAAGGAGAGACACAGTGACCCACAAGCTTGGAAAATGAAACTGTCATTGTAGAAGCACTGCGTCTTTCAGATGGTGCAACATCTGCTTAGAAAACAGGGTTCCTTCACTTCTGCTTGACCTTTGATCTTGCTGCCTCTTCAATTTTGCTTCAAATGAACCTATAATTCCATCTTAAGAACTTGACTGGAACTAACTTCCTTATTAAATAAACTTCATTGAAGGGCTGACTGCCTCGTGTCATGGAAGAAAACACATCTTACTTTTGCTGAGACCAATCCAGGTCAGCAGTGCAAAAGCTTCCTTTTGAGAGAGGTGAACCACCATTCCTTGGATGAAGGGCTGAGGAGGCTTTTGTACTGAAGGTGCAAAGTGGAGAAAAGGAAGCCATCGCATCCAGTTCAGAGGGTAAGCAGAGTGCACAGCCACCTGCTGCTTCTCTTACTGCCCAGCCAGGAAAATTCTTTGAAACAGAGGCATCTCTGTGATCACAAGCAGACATGAGCAATATCTCCAGAGCAGACTCAGAGCTCCCACTGCTGCCTGCATCCTGAGGCAGAGGTTCCAGTAGTCTCCACAGAGGCTGTCAGTTTGTTCAGGAGTGAGAACAGACACGGGGACATTTGGGACTCCTGGGTCCCTTTGCTATCAGGAGATAACCTTGGTATCCAGCCTCCAAAATGATCCCCAATGATCCCTGTCTTCTGGTATTGCCTCTCCCACATTGAGGAGGACTGACCTGTGCAACCAATAGCATATTGCAGACATGGTGATGTCTCTGGAGGGTAGATCATAAAAGATACTGTAGCTTCTCATTTGCTTTCTCACTGATTCTGGGAGAAGCCAGGTAATACTTTGAATAGATACTCGAACATCCCAATGGAAAGACATAAATAGCAAGGACCAAGGTCCCCTGACCACATCCATGTGGACAAGCCATTCTCAGGAGCACACACTCCTGCCCAAGTCAGTCTTTCAATTGACAAGCTGTGGCTGGTGTCTGTAATACTGAAGAGGAACACAGAGCCAGAACTCCTCAGTTAACCCATTTCCAAATTCCTGACCCACAGAAACTGAGATAATAAATATTTTCTCAAGACAGTCAGTTTTGGGGTCATCTGTTATGTAGTAAAATAAATAATATAGCTCTACCTCCAGATGCAGGCAAACAAGATGTATTTCCTGGTTATCTGTCTAATATTTGCAGAACTTGCTCTCACTCAGTGCCATAATCCCATCCTGCTGGATAGAAGCTTCCAGAGGTCATGGACCAGGTTGTCATTAACACCCACTTCTTATGCTCCTAATTTCCCCACATACTATAAATGCTCAATAAACATTTGCCAGATTAACTTGAATTTCTGTCTTCTGTAGGGGGAAAACTTGTGAACACAGAAGTGTTTCCTTCTCCCAGAAATTACCTTCCATAATTCAAAATGAGAAAATGCAGCTTTTTAATTATCAGAAAACATCCAAATCCAGATCTTAACAAATTTAGTATATTGTAGGGGCTGCTTCTTGCAGAGATTATAGCTACTTGAAAGAGTCCACAGGTCAATACAATTTCAGAGAACTGTGTTCAGGAAGCAGTCTGAATGTCTGAGAAAGGACCTCACTGTAGCACAGATCAGCAACATGTGTCTGCTTAGCCAGTACCGTCTCTGCTGAGTCACAGCTTCAAAGAGCCCACCCATCAGGGAGGACTTAACACGTGTCCAATACCTGCTGGCCACTCTGTCAAGGTGCCCAACACAGAGCTCCATCCTCAGGAGGCTTGCAGTTGGCTAGGGCAGGAAAGATTCCCATGGAAGGATGAGCCACACTCACATCTGAATTAACCTAGCATCCATTAGAGTGGCAATGGTGGTAGGTGACCTTGGAAACAAAGAAGATTCTCCTCACTCCAGAAAAGTTGTCACACCCTGGACTCCTTGTCAAGGAATTTGTGGTCTTCCATAGACAGCTTGCCAGGGAAGTTCCCCTAATACATCACAGAGACAGCAACTAATGGTGAGCCTTAAAAGATGAGCAAGAAGCATCCAGGGAGGAAGAAACCATCACGAACAAGCAGCCTCATGAGGCAGAGAGACAAGCAGCTTGTTATGACTGAGCATGTGTTGTTAGGCAGGGGTGAGGAGAGATAAGATGGGACATTGGTTGCGGAAATGTTGGGATACAGATTTTCATGGGTCTGTCACATTTCTGCATATCTTGTGAGCAGAGGCACTGGTGGCCTTTGTTCTGGACTATCTTTTCAAAGATATTTGTACAGTGAACAGCCTTGAAAGACAGAGATAGATTTGTTCTCTCTCTGGAGTGAAAGGCAGGTATGCTAACTTCCCATTACAAAAATTCATAGACCTTATGGATTCCACTCCTGTGACACAACCCACTGGGTTGAACCAGTACAGGAAAATTCTGATTATGGGTTACTATTACTGCTGTGAGAATGGAGTCCTTGCCTTCTGACCCAGGACTCATATGCATTCCACCAGCATCCATGAAACTGGCAAACCAACCAGTGAACTGGCAAATGGGGTGTAATTCTTGACAGGGAGCCCCTGAATTCCAGGTTTTATCCTGATGGTTCTTGAGCAGTAAAATTACACATGTCCTTAACCATAGAAGAGTGTTAATGGGAGCATAGGAGGGTGTTCTGATATAAGGTCATTTATTGGGTTGTTTTGTATTTTTTTTTTCAAGATACACAGAAATCTCTGAAGGAAAAAGTTAAATTCCCTTTATCTTTTTTTTTCTTAGCAGGGGTTAAATAAGCATCTATGGAGTAGAAGGGGAGGAAACCTAGAGTGTTCCACCAACATTAGAGAAGTTCCCGAGACTGGGAGTCCACTGAAAGCTCCAGGACTGCTTCCTGGAGGGGTTAACCAACCTTGCCCACCACCTGTAACATAGAACCTGCTGACACAGATCATTATCCCCTCTACAGACACAGCAGTCTGAACATTCTTGGGCGTTGTTAGTCTGCCCAGGCTAGCATAACAACATAAATCCCCCAGATTAGGTGATTTACACAACTGAAATTTATCTCATCACAGTCTGGAGGCTAAGTCCAAGTTCAAGGGGCCAGCGTTGAGGTTTCTGGTGAGAACCCTCCTTCAGGCTTGAAGATGGCTGCCTTTGCATTGTGTCATCACATGGTAGAAAGAGAAGGAGCAAGCTTTCTGGTGTCTTTTCTTATGAGGCACTAATCCCATCATGAAAGCCCCAGGCTTATGACCTCACCCAAACCTGATTACTTCCCAAAAGTGCCATTTCTAATTACCGCAACACTGGCGATTATAGCTTCAACATAGGAATCTTGGGTGGGGATGTTATTTGGCCCACAGCAGACTGTCTGGGGTCTTGACCCCCAAAAGCTCCCATCATGCACCTACTAATTTATCACACAGCACTCATGGACCACTAAAGTTCTCAAGGTGAGAGAACCTTGAACACCAGCTAGTTCAGCCTCTTGCCCCTGAGCGGGGAATAGCAACATCATCTAGAGTAGGTAGCTGGTTACTTCATTTTTAAAAATCTCAAGGAAGCAGGTATCACCCTTACTTCTCTCAACAACGCAATGTACCCTAATGGTCAAATGCTCAAATTATCTAGCAATATTCTCTTTGGATTTCATTTAAACCCGATTTGTTGATCTTTTGGTTCTACTTAAAATGGCACTTGGTTATTCTAATAATAATTTGTTCTGCAAACAACCTGAATTGTTTTAAAGTCAAATAGGCAGTTGGGAAAAGGAAATGTTAATGTGCCCCAAGCCCAAGAGTCATAAAACATTCTGCCATTACAATTCAATATCAGGCAAGTGCTGTAAAGAGGTCACAGGTAAAGGGATATCACCAGTGAGGAATCTCTCCGGCTCAGTGCCTGAGAATCCAGACTGGAGTAGAGTCTATGATTCAACAGGGTTTTCCACCTGTGGTGGCTCGTCTGCTTCTGCATTGCCTCATCCATCACAAGCCAAGGCAGCAACTCTGCAGCAGAGGCTCTAACACTCCAGATTCCCAGAACCCAGGAGCCAATGCTTCTCTGATCCACTTTCTGGCCAGTGGTCCAAAAACTCTGCAGGTCCTCTCAAACCATATGCATTTCTCATGAATGTGACAATTACTCAGGCCCACCTTCAGAAGACCAAAACACACAGTGAAGTCATTTTAAAAAGGCAAATGTTATACTCTAACCCTAGAAGCCCTTGCTAGTAGACGATTTCTGGCTTTCTCTGCATTTGACCCAGTCAATTGTCATTTCTCAACATAAGGTTTTCCCCCAAGATATCACACAAGATATGGGGTTTAGAAAAAAAAATGTATACTGGAAGGGAAGGTGGGGGAGGCTCATATCTACAGTACAAGGAGCAGGGGCTGCTCCCAGCTCTGTCATTTTTCCTTCTCAGAAAGGATGCCTAGGGAACATGAAATAGAATTCATGTAGAGGACTGGAACAGTTTTAAACCTCCATCTATCAGGTGCAATTTCCCATTTTATTATAGGTTGGTAAAATCAAATTTTCTGGTAACCTTTTGAAGGTGTGGCTGTCCCAGGTCTCATCCAGTTACACATTGTACAGCTTTATCCTTTCCAATTAGTGCCTAATGCGGGAATTGATGTACTAAAAATTAACTTAAGTGATCTTCATCTGAGAATATGGTTAACAAGGCATAATTTTTTCTGATCAATGCTACTGATCAATTACTTAATGAAAGAAAAATAAAGGAAGGGCTTCGTTGGCATTGGAATGAACTTATATATCTCCAATGCAGCACACCCATACCTCAGAACTGGTTCTCTGATCAGGACTCTGCATTAATAACAGATAACTTTCATGCACAATGAGAAATTTGTGCTCTGTGCTTTCAAGGAAATCAAACAATCAGCCTTGGGGCATACAGCACCTAGTCCCTGGCATAGATAGGTGAAGCAAGGTGACTCACTTTCCAAGAAGAGGCAGGCACAGGAGCGCTCCCCACACCTGCACCTCTAGTGGTATTTTATCAAGTTCCTCAGTGGAAAGAAGGCCTGGAAATAATAAAGGAGGAAAACATTTTACTTCTCCACAGTTACAGCCAAAAAAGATAAGTCAAGCTCTCAGGACTCTGCTCCGTCAGATGAAATTCTAAGTCCAGGTTTTCAACGTGGAGGCAAAAGGGTGAAATGAGCCAAGTCACTTTTTATCTCCTCCCTTGTCCCCACCCCCCATCCCATCCTGACTCCTTAGACCAGGCTCAGCTGCCAGTGAAGGACTCACTTGTCACATGGCAGAGTTTCTTTACTACCCTCAATTAGTGTTTATATTTTAAAATAAAGCTCTGGAGAAAGCAATGCTCCCCTGAAGGAATGACTCCCCATTGGAATTCCAAGCACCCTGGTTCCTGGAGCAGGAGCATGCCTGTTACCATATGGGTGGGGTCGGGGACGGGCATTTATGGTGCCCCTGGATTCACACTGCTCAGGAGGTAACCTCTTCTGCCTAAGCATGAGGCAGCCCCTCTCTGTGCCTCTCAGTGGATTGCAGACACGCAGTTGTTCATGCATCCCTTCAAAGACACTCCCTGCATGTCCTTGGGATTCCCACACTGTGGATCCCGCAATTCCCACAGGCAGCCTGGAATAACAAGGGACAGCACCCCATTCCACTGCCCTCAGGACCTTCCATTTCCCCTCCATAAGCACTTGCTGTCCCTTGATAAGGAGGAGGTAAAACAATCAAGTGCTTCTTAACCCAGATGTCACAAATAAATGTCACCAGTGTCCAATGTCAAAATAATAATAATAATAATAATAATCTTAATTGGCAGTAATTTTGCTAAGTAACTTCAGCTCCCTTTGTTTTGATTTCTACCTCCATGAATACAGAAAAGGACACGTGTCACATGAAATTCATGAGCTCATGTCTATACATCACTGCCCCATGTTGTATTATTTACTCTGCAGGTAGGATTGTCTCTCTCTATGGTAATAACAAGGTCACTGGGCAGAAAATAATTTCAAGTAAAAGGAAAAAAGGCACTTCCAAAAACAAACAAACCCCCCTGCAGTGGAAATTCTCTCACCTTCCTCTAAGCAGCCCCATCCAACCCGCTGCAATCTACGCACAATCGAGCCAGTGGAACCCCTCCTCACCTGCTCTCCCTCCACCTCACTGATACGCCATCAATTTCTGAACGTCAGCCACAATCATGCCTCTTCTCCAGGATCTCATCATTCTTCTCTCCTTTTAATCTCTACCTTGTTTAAAACACTTAACTCAGTCACCATCCATTCTGGCAGGGAAAGTGTTGATCAGAATCAAGTTACATTGTTTAGAGAGAAATAACCCCATCTCCTGGATGGTCGTGGTTTTTAGTACCCAGGCTGCAATTCTTTGAAGTGGATGGTAAACCGGGTTTTTGACAGGCTCCAAGACTCGGAGGAGGCAGCCAGCCACTGACTCAATCCTTGTGTTAGGCTGCCATCTCGTGACACACTGGGGTATGCAGCTGAGGACCCAAGACAGCATTTACATGTAATATTCTAAAACCTCCCCTCCACCCCTGCCCCACCAAAAATGTAAACCAGAAAATAACAGATGCCACTATAACCTGTCTTAGCCTAAATGGTTGATTTAAAGCCAGTTCTTCTTCAGGCATCAAAGAACCTCATTATATAGGAAAGGAGATTTCACAGCTGACTCAACATTTGTCAGAAATCTGAAGTGCATCCTGTCATTGGCACCTCAGACCACCTCCCCCCTCATGTTCTCCCACCACCCAGCCCTGTGTCAGATGGGCTGGGCTCTGCTCTTGGTCATGATCCAGGTGTGGGGGTCTCCCTCACAGCCATCACTGCACCAAAAGCAGAGACCAGCAGGCCTCCAGGAGTACACTAGAGATGGATCTGCCATCAATATCCTCACAGCTCCTGGGTGTCTCCACTGGGTCCAGAGGACTGTGACAAATAGAGAAACCCCTTCAAGCTCACAAAGAAGGCTGCTGTCCCTTCAGGTCCTGACTGTTCTGGAGTCCAGCACCGGGGATAAAGTGGAGCTGGTCCTCCTATTACTTCACGGACAAACACGAATGACCCTCAGTAATGAGGTCTGACTTTGCTACTGAGAAAATTGGAAAATGACTCAGAGTCAGCCTGGCCCTGGAGCTATTCTCCAGCTGGCAAGCTCCACATCCCAGCTGTACAGATGCCTGAGGCTCTGGGACACAGTTCTCAGGGCCCAGAGCTCACAGAGACCATTTCCTGGGAGATGACTCCTCCCCAGTAGGGCAGTAGGGGCTTCAGGGGGGCAGGTAAGAGTCCCCGGGGCACCTCTCATTTAACAAGCAAGACACAGGGGCCCAGAGAGCACTTGACAGACAAATATCTGTTTACCAAATGATTTAAAAGGAAAGTGTGTGTGGTCTGAGGATATAGCCTCAGTAGTTTTAAAAAGGTTAAGTTTGCACAAGTAGGCCCTGCCGTCACAGGAAACGCTGAAAATATTTTTCAGCTATGGAATTTCTGTGCTGAAATTCCTCCTCTTTTTACCCACTTTATCCCTCTTTTCCTCTAAGTTATTCAATGTGCTTACAATCGTATTTTTTATTGAAGTATAGTTGACCTACAACACGGTACTAGTTTCAGGTGTACAACATGGTGATTCAACAATTCTATGCAATACAAAATGCTCACCATGGTAAGTGTGGTCACCATCTGTAACCATATAAAGTTACTACATAATTGACTATATTTCCTACTCTGCACTTTCCATCCGCATGACTTACTCATTTTACAACTGGAAGTCTGTAACTCTTAATTCCTTCACCTATTTTGCCCATCCCTCCCCCTACCATATCCTCTCCCCTCTGGAAACCACCAGTTTGTTTTCTGTATTTAACAGTCTAATTCAGCTTTATTTCCCTTTGTTTGTTTTTTAGATTCCACATGTAATCGAAATCATATGGTATTTGTCTTTTTCTGTTTGATTTTTTTCACTTATTCTTGCACCCTCTTGATCCATATATGTTCAGAATGATAAGATTTCATCATGTTTTATAGCTGAGTAATAGTCAATTATACACACAATACATCCTTGAACAACACAAATTTGAACTTCATGAGTTCATTTATCCATGGATTTTTTTTTCAATAAATACAATAGAATACAGTAAATGTATTTTCTATTCCTTAATTTTTTAAAAAAAGATTTTATTTATTTATTTGACAGAGATCACAAGTAGGCAGAGAGTCAGGCGGAGACAGAGAGAGGAGGAAGCAGGCTCCCTGCTGAGCAGAACCTGGGATCATGACCCGAGCCAAAGGCAGTAGCTTAACCCACTGAGCCACCCAGGCGCCTGTCGTTATATGTTCTAATATTTGTCTGTATTACCTTGGTATTGGTCGTGGTCTCTTCTTTTTTGTTCATAATTTTATTAATTTGGGTCCTTTCTCTTTTCTCATGGATAAGTCTGGGCAGAGGTTTATTGATCTTATTCTTTCAAAGAAACAACTTCTAGTTTCATTGATCTGTTCTACTCTTTGTTTTGGTTTCTATTTCATTGATTTCTGCTCTATCATTATTATTTCTTTTCTCCTGTTTGGTTTAGGCTTTTTTTTTTTTTTTTTTTTTTGCTATTCTCTCTCCAGGTCCTTTAGGTGTAAAGTTAGTTTGCATATTTTTGATTTTTCTAATTTTTTGAGAGGGGCTTGGAATGCTATGTACTTCCCTTTTAGGACTGCCTTTGCTGTATCCCATATGTTTTGGAGTGATGTGTTTTCATTCTATTAATCTGCATGAATTATTTAAGTTTTTTTTAATTTCCTGGTTGACCCATTCATTCTTTATTAGGATGCTCTGTAATCTCCAAGTGTTCAAGTTCCTTCCAAATTGAATAAATTTGTGACTGAGTTCTAGTTTCAAAGCATTGTGGTATGAGAATATGCAGGGAATAATCTCAGTCTTTGGTATTGGTTGAGACTGGATTTTGGAACCAGTATGTGATCTTTTCTGGGGAAAGTTCCATTTGCACTCAAGAAAAATGAGTATTCTTTTGACTTAGGATGGAATGTTCTAATTATATCTATGAAGTCCACCTGGCCCAGTGTGTCATTCAAAGCCCTTGTTTCTTTGTTGATCTTCTACTTAGATGACCTACCCATTGTTGTGAGTGGGGTATTAAAATCTCCTGCTACCATGGTATTATTATAAATATGTTTCTTTACTGTGGTTATTAATTGGTTTATATAATTAGCTGCTCCCACATTGGAGGCATAGATATTTATAATTGTTAGATCTTCTTGTCGGGTAGACCCTTGAAGTATAATATAGTGTCCCTCTACATCTCTTGCTACAGTCTTTGGTTTAAAATCTAATTTGTCTAATAGGTGATTGCTACCCCAGCTTTCTTTTGAGGTCCATTAGTATGGTAAACTATTCTCCACCCCTTCACTTTCAGTCTGGACGTGTCTTCAGGTCTAAAATCATCTCCTGTAGACAGCATATGGATGGCTTTTGCTTTTTTTTTTTTTTTTTTTTTTTTAAGTTTTTATTTATTTATTTATTTGACAGAGAGAGATCACAAGTAGATGGAGAGGCAGGCATAGAGAGAGAGAGGGAAGCAGGCTCCCCGATGAGCAGAGAGCCCGATGCGGGACTCGATCCCAGGACCCTGAGATCATGACCTGAGCCGAAGGCAGCGGCTTAACCCACTGAGCCACCCAGGCGCCCCGGCTTTTGCTTTTTTATCCAGTTTGATACTCTCTGTCTTTTGGTTAAGCATTCAGCCCATTTACATTCACTTTTGAAAGATGAATTTGGTGCCATTGTATTGCCTGTAAAGTCCCTGTTTCTATAGATTGTCTCTGTTACTTTCTGGTCTATGTTACTTTTGGTGTCTCTCTTTACTTACAGAATCCCCCTTAATATTTCTTGCAGGGATGGCTTGGTGTTCACATATTCTTTCAGTTTCTCTCCATCCTTGAAGCTCTTTATCTCTCCCTTCATTCTGAATGACAACCTTGCTGGATAAAGTATTCTTGGCTGCATGTACTTCTGAATATGTCTTGCCAGCCCTTTCTGGCCAGCCAGGTTTCTGTAGATAGGTACGATGTTATTCTGATGTTCCTCCCTCTGTATATGGTGAAATCTCCTCTTCCTAGCTGCTCTCAAGATAGCTTTTTTGGCTCTAAGATTTGCAAGCTTCACTATTATATGTCCAGTGTTGATCTATTTTTATTGATTTGGGGAGGGGTCCTCTCTGCCTCTTGGACATGAATGCTTGTTCCCTTCCCCAGGTTAGGGAAGTTCTCAGCCATGATTTGCTCAAATATGTCTTCTAGCCCTCTCTCTTTCCACTCCCTTTGGGATGCTGCTAATTCTGACATTGTTTCATTTCAAGGCATCATCAAATTCTCAAAGCCTTTCTTCATGGGCTAATAGTTGTCTTTCTCTCTTTTCTTTAACTTCATTCCTTTCCATTAACCTGTCCTCTAGATTCTCTCCTCTGCCTCATTGACCCTAGCTGTTAGAGCATCCAATTTAGACTGCATCTCTTTCGTAACATTTTAAATTCAGCCTGATTAGATCTCATTTCCACCCTTAGAGTTTCTGTATTATCATTTGTACTCTTTTCAAGGCAAGCTATTAACTTTATAATTGCTACCCTGAATTCCATCTCTGACATATTACTTATACTTATATTGATTAGCTCTGTGGCAGAGAACATTGCCTCTGGTTCTTTCCTTTGTTGTGAATTCCTCCTTCTAGTCATTCTGACCAGGGAAGGATGGGTGAGCAAATGAAGACAGTCCAAAATATTAACTATGACTTAAACAAATGTACCCTAGAAAAAATATGAAGTGGTTGGAAGCCATCACAGAAAAGTGAACAAAGTAAAAATGAAACAAAACAATAAAAAAGCAGTGGGGAGTGAGACACTATAATCTCACTCTTGGTCCTGATTGAATTTTGGTCTGTGTGCCAGAAGACACTACATCCCCAAATTGCAACAAAACCCAAACTTATGTCTATATATATGTAAAATATATGTATAAATATAATAAAATATATGTAAAATATATGTATAAATATAAAATACAAATGTATTTGTAAAATATGTATAAATATATGTAAAAATATGTATAAATGTAAAATATATGTATCTGTAAAATATATGTATAATGTAAAATATATGTATAAATATAATAAAGTGAAAAAAGGACTAGAATGAGGTATAAATCTATAAAATGTAGATGTGAAAAAATGAAAGTTAGAAAGTGACTTAAAAACATAAGTTGGTAAAATAAGGATCTAGTTGAAATGGGGCAAAGGTTTAAAAAAATAAATAAATGGGGGGTGCCTGGGTGGCTCAGTAGTTTAAAGCCTCTGCCTTTGGCTCAGGTCATGATCCCAGGGTCCTGGGATTGAGCCCCGCATCGGGCTCTCTGCGCCACAGGGAGCCTGCTTCCTCCTCTCTCTCTGCCTGCTTCTCTGCCTACTTGTGATCTCTGTCTGTCAAATAAATAAATAAATTATATATATATATATATATATATATATATATGGAAAATTTTAGACTGAAGGATAAATGAGTTGTTAGGAAACACCTGGAGCTCAATATATTCTTCATCCCTGCTGCTGGAGTTTTACACTCTTTGGGGATCTATAAACTTGTCATTTGCCCATTCTTCCAGTCTGTCTCTGGGGGAGGGGCCTGCTGTTCTGCTTCTCAGGAGTCTTTGCCTGGGTGAGTTGCCCCACTCCTTCTCAGGGGGATGGGATCAATGTGACCTGGTTGTATGTGTGGCTTTTGTTTCCTTGGCGACTTTCCATGCCCCTGTTCAGACGGTCAAAGCAAAAATGGCCATGCCCAGATCACCAGCCCAGAACCACAAGATCATGATCTCCCCCCAACTTCAATAAACCCTTCAGGTCAAACCATCTCCACTTCTGAGAGTACTATACTCTGCAGACTCCCACAGTTCATGCCCACTGTGATCTTCCCAGGGACCTGTGAGCATTAGTTGCTTTGTGTCTTTGCAACTGCAAGTGAGGTTGTGTACACACCCTGCTCCGCTGCTCCCAGATCACGGCTGGGTGCCACCCTGTTGTCCTTTGTGAGGCCTCCACCACCCTGAGCACTCTTACGAAGTTGAGAGCACAGCCATTTCGTCCCTCCCTTGAGGTGGTATATGGCCCACATGTTCCAATCCTTCTCAGGGTGCTCAGCCAAAGAGCAATCCCCTTACTGGCCTGGCTTACAGTTTGTTGTGAACAGAGCTTAGAATCCTTCCTGGGCTTTCTCACCATAACCAGTTTCCCCACTCCACTGCTTGGACACTCTACCGGCTCAGACACCTCTCTTCTTTCTGTCTCCTGGAATCCTGAGACCACAATGACCCACCTAGAATTCTGCCATTTTCATCCCCTGAGCCCCTTTCAGAAAGGAATGTCTCTCACTGGAGCAGATTTCTAAGGGCTCAGATTTTGCACTCGTGTTATATCAATTTCTGGTAGCCAGCTGATGGAGATTCCATCACTCTGTTTATCTTTGATCTCTCTCCACATACTCATGACTCTGCACCTCCTACCTTGCAAAAAGCAGTAATTTTACTGCTCAGCATTCCAGATATGTTTTCATATATATCAGGCTGAATTTGTGGGTATTCAGAATGGTTTCATAGATATCCAGCTAAATTCAAGGGATCAGATAAAATGAGGTCACATACTCATCTGCCATCTTGCCCCCCCCCCTTGTATTTTTATCCACTCAGTCACCCTATGTCTTTATATTGGAGCATCTAGTCCATTTGAGTATTGATTGGCATGTACTTATTACCATTTTGTTAATTGTCTTATAGTTGTTTTTGAGTTCTTTGTTCTTCTTTTCTTACTCTTTCTTTTGTGGTTTGATGACTTTCTTTAGTGTTATGTTGGGATTCCTTTCCTTTTTTGCTTGTCTATTATAGGTTTTGTTTTTTACCATGGGGTTCATATAGAATATGCTAAGTATATATCACCCTATATTAAGCTAATATTTGCTTAAGTTCAAACACATTTTAAAAGCACTATGTTTTTACCCCCCACCTTTCCACTGTTTGGGTTATATTTTACATCTTTTTATTTTGCAAAATCCTTAGCTAATTTTTTTAGAAATAATTCATTTTATTCTTTTTTTTAAAGATTTTATTTATTTGACAGAGAGAAAGATCACAAGTATGTAGAGAGGCAGGCAGAGAGAGGGGGAATCAGGTTCTCTGCTGAGCAGAGAGCCCAATGTGGGGCTTGATCCCAGGACCCCGAGATCATGACCTGAGCCAAAGGCAGAGGCTCAACCCACTGAGCCACCCAGGTGCCCCTCATTTTACTCTTTTGTCTTTTAAACTTCATACCAGTTTCATAAGTGATGGATGTACGACCTGTAGTATATGTTTGCTTTTATCAATGAAGTTTATTTCCTTTCATAATTCCCTAATTTCCACATATGGCTTTTCTTCTTCTGTATAAAGAAGTCCCTTCAACATTTCTTATAAGGCTGGTTTAGTGGTTAAAGCTCCTTTAAGTTTTGTCACTTTCTTCTTCTGGGACCCCTCTAATGTGAATGTTAGAAAGACTGCTGTTGTCCCAGCAGGGGTCCCTTAACCTATCCTCACTTTTAAAATTCTTTTTTCTTTTTGCTGTTCAGCTTAGATGCTCTACCTTGTCTTCCAGGTCACTGATCCATTCTTTTCATCCTCTATTCTACTATTGATTCCCTCTAGTTTAATTTTCATTATTTTAAGATTTATTTATATATTTGAGAGAAAGAGAGAGAGAGAGCGAGCGCACACATGAGCAGGGGAAGGGCAGAGGAAGAGGGAGAGGAAGAAGCAGACTCCCTGCTAAGAACAAAGCCACACGAGGAGCTCAATTCCAGGACCCTGGGATCGTGACCTGAGCTGAAGGCAGACACTTAAACTGACTGAGCCACCCAGGTGCCTCTCCTCTAGTGTATTTTTCACTTCAGTTATTCTATGCTTCGACTGTGATTGATTTTATTTTACATTGTCTATCTCTTTGTTGAAGTCCTCACTGAGTTCATCCTCTCTTCTCTCAAGTCTGGGGAGCATGACTGTGACCATTACTTTCAACTCTGTATCAGGTAGATTGCTTATCTCTCTGTCATTCAGTTCTTTTACTGAAGTTTTATCTTATTCTTTCATTTGGAGCATATTCTTCTGCCTCGTTTTGTTTGACTGTTTATGTTTGTTTCTGTGAATTAAGCAGAACAGCTTACTCTACCATTTTGAAGGAGTAGCCTTGTATAGGAATGTTTCCTGTGTAAATTGCATGTCCCTGACAACACTGGCTGGCTGGCTATAGAACAGGAGGAGGTCTCATGGCACTTTTTCCAGGGTGATCCTGGTGAGATGGCTGGAGCTGAGGCAGATATCAGCCAAAAAGTTCCAGGGACTCTACACCAGAGCCAACTAGGCAGGACACCTGGAGATGGGAGTCAGCATAGGCCAGGTATCCTTGTGATGCTCCATGGGGCCATGCTGACAGAACACCTGGAGCTAGTATGAGTTCCAAGGTACTCCGTACTGGGGCTACCTTCGAAGAACAGCTGAAAGTGGAGCAAGCATGGCCAAGGTGGTCCTGGGACACTCCAGGTTGGTTACGACCCTGGCATTATGGCTAGAGCTTGGGGGTGGTGGGGGGGGGTCATAGGCTGGGGCCCTCCATGCATCCACTTATTTAGTAGTAGTTGAGGCTTAATCTTTTGAGGTTGAATACGAGACTTTTGAGTACTCAACCTAACAGCCTGACTGTCTTAAAGCAGCAATCAAAAGAAACCCATCCAAAGAGAGCAAAATATGAACTGCAGAACTTAAAAGCATATGGGTGTTCACTACAGAATTCTATCCATTTTTCTGCACATGTGAAGTCTTTCACAAGTTGTTCAAAGGGAGGCAGCTGATCATTTTCAATGATGGTCTTGACCTTTGACTTCCTATGGCACTTCCACAAAGTGGGAAAACACATGAGTAGCCATATTTGAAAATTTATCATTTGTAAGTGTAAAAAGAAAAAAAAATTAAGAAAGTTCTTATTTTCTCTAAATATAATTTAGAAAACAGACAAGAAGAAAAAAAGAATCTCTCACTTATACAGACACTAAAAAATTCCTATATAGTAGTATGTCTTTCCAATCCTTTTTCTGTATACATTCAGTTTTGTGTTAATATTTTGTAATCTTTTAAAAAAGTAGAGTCTGTTTAATGGTGTGTGGTGTTCTATTATATTAAGTTCTATAAATGTATAATATAGTTCTGAAACCTAATTACTCACAAAATAAGCTGGGAACATTTTTGTTTTTGTTAATACAGATTTTTAGGACGCATGTACTAAGTAAGAATCTCCAGGGATGCTGAGGAATCTGAATTTTTGAAGTTCACCCTGTGATTGCAATGCATTTAATTAATTCTCTGGCATCTCCAAACACAATCATTTAAAGGTGCAGTGTGTAATTCCACTTCGATGTTAATATACATACAAGGTTCACGTTCACCAGGACAAGCCACATGATAGCCACTGAATTCAAGGGACTGCAGTCCTATGTTGAAGATCAAAATGGCTCAAGGTCACCACCCAAAAACAATTAAATCAATGTTTCCCAAACTAGGATCTGTGGACATAAAACCTCAGGGTTCCTAGACAATTGTTGCTCCCTTAAAAGGACTTTTTACCTTACTGGAAGTTTGACCCACTGACTTAAAGTGGACGGGCTATACCGCTCTCCTGACCCGCACTCCGCAGAAATGAAGGCTGCACAGTGCTGCACACCAGGTCACTTCGGAGACGTCTGCACTGGGCTTCCAGCCGCAATCCTTGACCCTTCCCCAGAACAATGGGCATCAGATCCTTGGTTTTTTACTTCCTGACAGAAACTAACATTCTGGGTCTCAAGAAAACGTTCAGACTATCAGGCCCAACCCACTCACAGTGATGGGAAAAGGGACGCTGGAGATGGGAAGTGCCTTAAGCGACGTCACACAGCTAGTTTAGCAGCAGGACAAAACTAGAGCCTAAGCCGTCCATCCCAACTTCAGTGGCTCGGCTACTCTGTAGAGACGGCTGATGAGCGACCCCATGGACCTCATTCCCACCATCCTTGTCCCATTTCCGTAGTCCCCTGATACCCGAAGTCCCCGGAGTCCTCTTCGGGTCGGCTGGCTCCGCTCTACCTCAGCTCTTCACAAGCAGTCCACACGCCCGAACCACAACTGGAGGTTTCTGGCCTTACCCCGCCTACAGTACAGGGGAGCAGAGTGAGGGTCGCCCGCAGGAAACGTCATCAGAACGCACCGGAAGCGGCAGGTGGATGAAGAGTAAGCGAGGTTGAAGACCTGTGTGCAGGGGAGGGGTGGGATGTAAAGGGTCGGGAAGTTGGTGCTGGTAGGTGGACCGGTTCGCCGCGGAGACCGACTGAAACTGCTGGGGGAGTTGTCCCGCCTTACATAAGGGAAACCGAGGCTCGGGGCTCCCGTTGGCCTGGCGCAGTCTCTGCGCTGAAGTTAGAGCTGGCGGCAGGTCCCCATGGGTCCCGCTCAGTGTGCTAAAGGAGGGCGGAGGGCCTTGGGCCGACTTGGCCACTGCCTGCCACCTGCTGACAGTGGTTACGGCCCGGAACCTATGACCTGGTTTCCCCTTTCTGTGAAGTGCTGATGGTGGTTCCTGCCCTGGCAGCTGTTCCGTGAACGACCCTTGTCTGGTGGAAAGCTCTGGGAGCCTGCTGAGGAATGGTATTCCTCCCCGGACTTTGGGAGTTGAGCGGAGAAGAGCTATGCCTAGGGAGGGAGCAAGCGCCCAGGGCAGTTATAAGCAGGGGAGTGTAGACGCCGTTAAAATTGGTCTTTGGACCAGTACGTTCATTTCCACCTCTGCCACTTCCTCTCTCTGTAATCAAGTTATGGGTCTCAGCAAATCTGAGCTTCAGTTTTCTCGTGTGCATTATAGGAATAATGTCTACTTTAAAAGATTGTTGAGAAAATGTAATGAGATAAAATGTGTAGCTTTTAGCCAGGTGCATGGCAAGTAATGAGTGCTCAGTAACTGTTAGATGTGGATTGTTCCAGAAGAGACTTCCAAGTCTAATTGGAGCACCCGTGACAGGTGAAGCAAAGTCATTCCTGGGGTTGCTCTTTAGAAACAGATTTTATTGCCACTCTTGCATTTGAAGGAGAACCAGACTCTGTATATCATTTAATAATATGATATGGTATGATATGTATATAATATAAACACTTTGGTTTGCTTGTTCAGATGTACTCAAGGAAGCACAAGGGAGCTGGGATGGAATTTACAGACTGCCATGTGAACCAAATTTTCTAGTCCTTCGACCTTAAACCAGGCCTTTGTCTTATGCTTACTGCGTTTACACCCATACTCTATCCCTAAAACCATGTTTTTCTCCTTCACACACATGAAGTAAGAAACAGGCGTGTGGAGTTTTTAGAGGATGAAACCACATTGATCTATATATATTTTGATCTTGAAGAAAGGCCTACTGTGTTTTATCACTGTAGGACACCATCTATTGTTTGATATACACCCATTTCATAGATATTGAAATGTGAAAAGTCTTTTTTTTTTTTTTTAACATCTAACAGTCAACAAAATGTAATATTTGCAACCATCTGCATCCTGGGAAGCTCTGTGATATAACGTTTATATGAGTTACTCAGTTAGACTTACAGAGCGACTTTTCAAGCCCCTAACCTGCGGCAGATTAAACCAGTCGACTCCTCGTGTGGTCTACTGACCTGCAGGAGCATTTGAAACTTGTTAGAGATGCAGGGTCTGGGGGTGCCTGGGTAGCTCAGTGGGTTAACCCTCTACTTTCGGCTTAGGTCATGGTCCCAGGTTCCTGGGATGGAGCCCTGCATCAGATGCCCTGCTCAGTTGGGAGTCTGCTTCTCAGAAGCCCTACTCTGTGGGGGGTCTGCTTCTCCTTCTCTATCTGACCCTGCTTGTGTACACTTTCTTTTCTCTCTCTCTCAAATGAATAAATCTTTTAAAAAAAATCTTAAAAAAGAAAAAGAAAAAGAGAGAAATGCCACACCTGGGTGTGGGGCCTAGATATCTACATTTTAATAAGAACCTAGTTTCCTACATTAATTAACATATGAGAAGCATTGATTTATTTTTATTTCTTTCTAAAGATTTCTTTATTTAATTGACAGAGAGCACTTAGAGGGGTGGGGCAGAAGGAGAGAGATTCTCAAGCAGACTCGCCTAGAATGCAGAACCAGACACAGGGCTCAATCCCAGGACCCTGAGATCATGACCTGAGTTGAAATCAAGAGTTGGGCACTGAACTGACTGAGCCAACAAGGCTTCCCCAGAAGCACTGTTTGAAAGCACACTCTTGGAACTCCTAAGATGGTTGGCCAGAGGGTAGAATAAGAGGCATCCAAGAAAGCTTAGAAGTCTGTGCTCTCTGTAGCATCCCTGTCTTCTCCTATCTCTAACCATAGTTTCATAGTTAGAAAAGTCATGAGTCTGATAGTCATGCCCAACCTGAATTGGCCGTTTCTTGTTTGTTTGAATCCCCCAAGTGTGATCTACCATGCCTTTTCTCAGAAAGAGGCCAAAGAGCTCGACGTTCAGGTACAGTGCATGGCAGGAAGTCTGGGAGCAGCAGAGGTGATGACAAGGATGGCTCGATCCCCTAGCACTGCTTTAGATGTCCTTCCCATGTCTTACTCCTCATCCTTCCAGTGGATGTGTTGGGCTCCGTTGAGATCTGTTGTTCTGATGGCCTGTTTCCAGATGCTGCCCTCTTTTTCCCTTGTTTGGTTAACTGGGACCTCTTGATCCTGTGTCCTCTCCCACTGTGTAGGGGACACTGGCTATGCCCACCTGAAACCTGCCCTGGTGAGCACTGTCATTTGGCTTTGTCACTGCACCCCCTTCGCTCTTGAAGAGGGCAGGTGATCACATTTCCTAAGTGGCATTTCTGGATTGTATCTCGGTGCTGCCAACATGCTTGTCAGTTTGACAGATGCTCCACTGGGGACTCCTAATGAGGGAGTTAACAGGAAATCAAGATTTTGAAAGACTGATACACTTTTATTTGGTTTCTTCATGAAGAAGGCCACTTAGGTATTTTTTAAAAAAATAAGTAATTGTCCCATCACGGTAATAATACTGACGATAATGAATCTTTAGTTAGTATCTAAGGTGCAAAGTCGAAGCTGACTGCCCTCCTGACTGTGAGCTGCCTTGAAGGTCGAGTGTATCACGTTATCCCTTTGCCAGCCCCGCTTCTCCGTAAGGGAGAGCGTGATTATTGACACATTAGCTTCCCAGGGTTTACAGCCTGCTTAGCTCAGCAGGGGGTCAGGAAATCCCCAGCCAAGAGGCAGGACCTGCATAGACTGTGCTGCCCGGGCTGTGGCCAGCCTAGGACACAGGCAGCCGAATGAGGAGTAGACCAGTGGAACTCCCCACGTGAGAGGCAGTGACATTTGGAGTTCTCTCAAGAATTTCACACTGTTAGGACAATTCTTTTGCCCACATGTCCTAGGAGTCTGTGCTGAGTCACGGTCAAGTGCTGTTGTGCTCTTGGGAGAGAGTGAGCCCAGGGGGCTGAGATGCACTGGTACTTCCTTTCCCCCAAGTGCTGCAGGAACAGACTTAGCGAGTAGCCACGACACATCCATGGGGTCAAACCCAAGTAAAGGGGATTGCCACATGGGCACCCTGTCAGATTCCTGTCCCCCAAGGCGTGGCCCACCCTGGGGCATCAGGTGGTATTGTTTTCCCAAGTGTTCAGATAATTCCTTCGAGGCCATAGCTTGCCTTCATTTGGTTGTGACTGAATAAATATTGTTGGCATACGTTTCTCGAGCTTTCCACCCTGCCAAGGATCAGAGAAGCCTGTTCTTCCTAATATAAAGGGTCTTGGGGATTTTTTTTTAATCCGTTCAAAATAACCTCAGAAACGTAGAGTAGGAAGTTGAATTTTGATGTGGCTGTTTTGTGCAGCATCTGAATTGGTATTTGAGGGTGCCTTTCACATCTGGACAGCTGTGGGGAGCTCACCTTCAGCAGACGAGAGGCTGTGTGGGGCTCAGTCCGGAGACAGATGGGTCAGGGAAGGCATCCCACCTGCGGTGTCTAGGAGGGCCTGGGGTCTGGGGCTGCCCCCACCAGAACAGTGGGCGCCGTGCTGCCCTGTCCCCATGTAGCTTCCGGGAGCCCAGCAAGCCGAGGCCTTCGTGAGGGCCTTCCTGAAGCGCAGCACGCCCCGCATGAGCCAGCAAGCCCGCGAGGACCAGCTGCAACGCAAGGCTGTGGTCCTGGAGTACGCCACTCGCCGGAAGCGCAAGGAGAAGAGAAAGAAATCCAAGGGCCTCTCTGCCAGGCAGTGGAGGGAGCTGCACCTCTTTGACATTAAGCCAGAGCGGCAGGGGTATGCCAGGGCTTTCCTGCCTTTCTCCCTGAGGCAGCTTCCTCCTCCTGGAGTGGGTGTGGCTTTGGGAGACCCAGTTCCCCTGAAGCTAAGGGAGCTTCTCCCACTGCCGCCACGAGGGGGCAGCCTCCCTTTCCCAACTCAGGCTGGGTTTGCACTTGGCTTTCACAGCAAGGCACAGCCAGGGTCTTGCTGTTTGACTGTCTGGCTCCTGTCCTAGCCTTAACTAATGAGACCCGCACCGAAAGTGAGTTTGTTACCTATGGCAACAGGTTGTTTGTCTTTCGGCTTTCCCAGAGAGATAGGAACTGATGGATCTTAGTATATACTCTTTACAGCTTTTACAGGCACTAGACAGAATCATCCCTTGGGTTTATTGCCAAAGAGCATGCTGCCCGCATGTTTCAGAAGTTGCATGTCTGCAGCCCTGCCCTTTGGCGCAGAACCCAAGGCTTATGATGACTGTGAATGCAGCCTTCGGAGCCAGCTGGCTGCAGAAGTTCGTAGACCTGTGTGCCCATTCAGAGCTCTCGCTCATGGTCAACACGGAGGCCTTCTGCTTACCTTCTAGGCAGCCGCACATGGTTCAGACCAAGCTGTTCAAGGCAGATCTTCACGGGGCTCTCGTTTCAGGTACCTCACCTACGAGCCCACAGAGCAGCATGGCTCTGTGACACAGGGCTAGACACACTCTTGTCACGTGGACGTTTCCAGATCACCAGCGTTGAGTGTGGGAGAGGACTAGCTACCCGAGCCAGTTCTGGCCACTTTTTGGATACACTCTAAATGGTTTGTGTGCCTTTCCACACAGGGACCCCTGCTACTCTGCCAGGGGGCACAGCAGCTGCTGGCACATGTCCCCAGCCCTGAGTGGAAAGTCCCTTTCATCCATTTCCCCACAGTTTTCAGTCTCAGCTACGGACTCCCAACTCCCAGTGTCATCTCTAGGGCAGACCTTCCCCTGAGCATCGTCATTCATCCAGCCGCCCTGCACACAGCTGCCCTCCTGTCCAGGAGGCATCACAACCTGTCCATACCCAGAACAACTCCGGCCTCCTCACATCAGCCCCTGCCCTGGTGTTCCCAGCTCTGTCCATGGTACCAGTGTTTACCCTAGTTGTTCACCCAAAACCTGGGCGGTAACACCTTTCTTATTCCCTGCTCCCTCAGCACCATCCATCAGCCCATCCTAGCACCCAAATCCAAGCCACCACCATCGCCCCTGGATTCCAGTAGAAGCTGCCTCGCCCTCTCCCTGCTGACACATTGCTTCTCCCCAACCAGGCAGCCCGAGGGAAGGTTTAAGGCCAAAACTCAGGCCATGTTTGTCTTCTGCTTCCTTACTGTGGTTTAAAAGGCCCCTCTGCCTCTCCTGAGCACCAGGTTTAACCACCTTGGCCTGCTTTCTGCTTCTCACACACCAGGCTTGGCCCCACCTCAGGCCTTTGCCGTTGTTCCTTCCCTCTGCCCAGAGTTCTGTGTGTCACAGACTGACTGCTTCTCAGTATTCAGGTCCCTACTCACACGTCACTTCCCCCGAGGGCCTACCATCACCAACAGTGAGCCTTCTCCCCATGACCTTGTATATTTCTTCATAACAGTTACCATGATCAGAAAATGCAGTCGTCTGATGTGGCACACATTCCCTCCTACCTTTAGAACATCCGCTCCTTGAGAGCAGAACCGAGAACAGTCTTGTTCACCCTTGCGCCCAGCACCGATCTCGGACAGTGCCAGGCACGTGGCAGGTGCTCAGTGACCTGTCTACAGGCTTCATGGGACATGGGTCAGGAGAGCCAAGGGCCCGGCTGCCTATGGTGGCAGTTCACCTCAGTTATGCTTCACCACCTGTAACAAGATCCCATTCTGGCCAGAGTTTGGTGGGTCATGGGAAGGATGTGATGCACAGGCGTACCTTCAGATCCCATCACTGAGACTTGACCCCATCCCAGCAACCTGTGGATCTTGGTGGTGCTGGACACACATGTGACCTCTTTGCTCCAGAGTCCTTCCCAAAACCCCTGTGGCTGCAGGCCCTCCAAAGGACATCTTGTCAGAACAGCCCAGAAGCTCCAGAGCCACAAGCACGGGATTGGGACCCCGGACTCTCATCCAGCTTGGTCCCTGTCCAGCTGAGGAGCCCCCCACTCCAGACCACCGCTACCTAGCTGGTTGTGGCTGCCCAGCGCCCCCAAGGCTGAGGCCTTTGAATGTCCTTTTCCTTTGCAGTCACAAAGTCCAAATGCCCGTCCTATGTGGGTATTACAGGAATCCTCCTACAGGAAACAAAGCACGTTTTTAAAATCCTCACCAAAGAAGACCGCCTGAAAGGTATGGAACTGTCTCAGGGTCTGTGTCCTGTGGCCTCCCTTGCTTCGTCGGCCCTTTCCTTGTGGCTTCAGCAGGTCCATTTGGCCTCTTAGGTCAGCACAGATTGCAGATCCCTGCTGGCCCTGCATCCCATGCCTGCCTCGAGCGCCCCTGCCCTCCCAGCTCTCCCCAGGGCATCTGGAGCCCAGCCAGCAGCTGCAGCCAGATAGGACTGAAAGGAGGGCTCCTGGGCTGCGCTTCCAGATACGGGGGTCCATTTCCATGACTGAGACCCTCTCCTGCCCCAACCTGGTGCCCCCCCCTCCAAAGAATGGAGCTAAGCAGACCCTGAAGAGAGCCAGCTTAGTGCTTGTCCCTGGGCTTCCAGGATCTGGCCCTTTCTGGTAACCCTTTGGGTTCCAGGAAAGCACGTTCAGCCTCACCTGCTGGGTGTGCCAGAGCTCCTTGTTCTGGCAGAGACGAGCATAAGCCCCTGCACTGTTGACATTTCCACACCCCTTACCAGCAGATCTGAGATTGCAAAACCACAGCGGGAAGTTTTTCTTCCTTTATTTTGAGGTTTGTTTTTTTTCTTGCTGCTTCCTTCTGTTTTCTTGTATGTTCTTGTCTCATTTTAGACCTCAGAAAGTGGTGTCTGGATGACCTCACGCATGGTATAAAGCCATGAGTCAGTCTGAAAACTACACGGGGAGACCCGTTTCTCACACTTTTTCTGGGAGTTTGGCTTAGAGCCTTTGACCATGAAAATTAGTGTTGAGTTTTACTTAAAATCTGAATACATCGGTCTTAGGGCAGAAAAACGCCCTGTTGTCCTGGTGCTGCTGAGTTTTGCGGACTCTCCGTTCCTTACTAGCTTACATTCTAATACAGACATTTAAGGAAGGTCTTGTGCTTCAGCATGAGCTTAACTGTCAGGATTTTTTTTTGCCTTGTCCTTTTTCTCCTGGTTTTGAAACTTACAGTTATCCCCAAGCTAAACTGTGTGTTCGCAGTGGAAATCGATGGCTTCATTTCCTACATTTATGGAAGCAAATTCCCACTTTGGTTAAGTGAATGATCTGCCAAGAAATTCAAAGCAAAGGGAACTGCTGACCTGTAGCTCTCTGCTGCGGAGACGGCTGTTTGGGACCCCAAGGACCGGGGACGCCTGCGTGCCCACCTTTCAGCGGAGACACAGGTGGGCTGGTTCTGCTTCTAGATTACCCCCAACCCAGTAACACTGGAGTTAAGAACAGTTCGTCATCTGGGAAGAAAGTGCCTTACTGAGCCAAGTCAGGGAACGGGGGCGGGGGGTGTCGGTGTCTTTCTAGGTGACGACGGGTGTGCATTGCTCCCGTGAGAGAAAATCCTGGCAGGATCGGCGCAGGTTGACCTGACTGGTGGCATTATTAGGTTTTTATTTCTCTTTTATCCTCTTCTCTGTTTCCTGAGTGTTCTGTGATGAATCCATTGTTTGTGTAATAATAGAATTCACGTGTCGACGATAAGAGGGCCCTGTGTCCCAGCCTGGCTGGAAGGGAGGTGGGCTGGAGCCTGTCCCTGGCAGGCAGCCCCATTTCTGCCCTCAGGTGCCTGCTTTCCGAGGGCAGGGTCTTGGAGCATCTGACATGTTAGTTTAAGTCACGTCCCCTGTGGCATTCTTGGACCTAACTGTTATTTCTGGAAAGCTGGAGACTGAGCAGTGAAGTCACAGAGGGCCTTTGGCCTCACTGGCTCTGGGAAGTAGTATGGGACTGGGGCCAGGAAGCAGGATGCCAGGTAAGCTGGTGCTTGCAGTGGTCATTCAGTACAGGGAGCTCTGACCTGCAGCACCTTCTTGTTGCCATGGCTATTAGGCTCCAGGGTTGGCCAAAGGGGATCAAGACCACAACTCTTCCCAAGCTCTCACGTTCTAGGAGAGTCCGAGCCCCCAACAGGGCCCTCGCTGTGTGCTGCCGCTGGAAGCCATGGCTCTTCAGTCTGACTCGGCCTGTGTGCCATGTGCCTACCAGTCACTATGTGAGGCGCTCGTAGGCAGGCTTGAGTGGGGACAGGGCATCGGCCGGCTTCCACTGTGTGGCTGTCAGGAAGGCACGTGGCTCGGAAGGACAGATAGGTCGTTCCTTTGAGAAGTTGGCATTTGCCAACCAACCAGATGAGGGCAGAAATGTTGCTGGGAACAAACCGGCAGCAAGTCCATGAGCCTTTTCATTCACTGCAGGTGAAGCAGAGATGGTGGACACTTGGCTTTGTCCGTATATCCCGCTGGGCCCCTGCACTGGAAGAGAAAGGCCATGGGAGGGGAGTATAAACTCCGACTCTGTTGGAAGAGCAGGAAGCCCTCACTCGGTGCACCTGTATCCATCCATGTGGGGTCCCTGGCTCATCAGGATGGTCCAGGGTCGACTCGGATGCTCTTTCACTGCCACCATCACTACCTGTGCTGCAGGTCTCAGGTCCCACCCCCACTTGGGACAGGGCAGCTGGCCTAGCCACTGAGCCCTGTGCTCTGACGGCCTGCATTTGCTATAAAGGACTCAGCCTCAGTGCTCGTTTGCCCAGGGCCTCACCACCTCTTGGTGCTTGTGTGGAGGAACTGTCTCCCTTGTATGATGAGATGCCAAGGATGGACTCTGTAGCAGGCTCACCCCCGTGAGCAGTGAAAAACCAGCTAGACACACTCCAGGCCCCTGCCTGCAGGGTAGGAAGGAGCAGGGACACTCCTCCTAGTCTGGAAAGCAGGGGACAAGGTGCAGTGTTCATGTGATCCTGTTCCTCAGGCTCATATGTAGGTGGGCACATACGTCCCCAAAGATGCCAGCATCAGGATAATGGGCAGGGAGAACTCTCCTTGGCTATGACATTTTTGTTTTGCCTGGAGAATGTCTTTACAAATAATTTGACCCACTAGTCACAGATGACTTCCAGTTGGGGCTGCTTTCTTCTTTTATCCCCTATATCCTGGGAGTCCGGAAATAGCCCTGAGGTCCACATCACCCCACTGTGGAGTCTTGGACCCCAAATGGATAGAGGAGGTGTTTGGTTGAGAATGGTTGGTAAGAGGGCCCAGCCAGACATGGCATAGCCACTGATCTGCCCTGGAGGTTGGGCCCCATTTGTCTCACGTGGGTCAGGTTCCAGCTCCTGAATAGAGCACACACCCCCCTCACCCCGAGGGGCAGAAAGGTCAAGACCTAAGCTTGGTTTGGGAAAGGAGGTCTAGCCCTCCTGGTTTCTGAGCTCCCACAGTCTACGGCCATATAGGCCACTGCTCCAGAACATTTTGTCATCTAGAGAGAGTGGGATGGCCAACCTGGTGGGCCTGGCCTGCTTGGGGTGGCTGCTGTGAGGAAGTGCCCAACCTGATCCTGAAGGAATATCTGGAGACGATCAAACATGTCAACACAAGTTTTGATGACTTCGACACTTTAACTTTCCAGCTACTGGAAAAAAGATGGTGTGGAGGTATGAATCAAGGATGCCTCATCTTTGGATTCATTCTGGCTAGTTTATACTAGTTTATACCTAGTTTAATCTGGTTGCATGAAACCCTGGGGAAGGAGCTCATCTGACAGACCTGTAAGCAGAACTCCCAGTTATCCAGCACTTCTCAGTGTCCATGCTGCTGTGAACGGCCTTGTGACCCCAGGGATCTGCAGGCTCATGGAGCTTCTGCTGAATTACCAACAAAACGTTTTAAAAGTTCCACATATGTTCAGTAAGCTATTGCTTATATCCCTGGTCAGTTGGTTTTTGAAAACGGTTGCACAATCCAGAACCCCAGAGTTGTGCTAACGCAGCCGCCGTGGGTGCCCAGAGCCGCTCCTTCGGGGAGACGTGTGCTCTTGTCCTCCCGACACTCCAGGATTATGAGTCGTGGCTGCTTCCCTGAAGGGACCTCAGGTACGTGTTGGACAAATGAAGACACGCTGGTTATGTCGCGATGAGTTCACTGATCCAACCATGAATAAGAATCAAGAGACGGCCTGAAACTGGCCTAATCCTAGCATCCAGTTAGAATGGAGAGGGGCCCGAGTGTGTGTAAGTGGTGACTGTGCATGTGTGCATGTGTATGCATGGAAGGGCCAGTGGGAGTTTGGGGTCTCAATGTGTGTGTGTAAGGGGGTCATTGTTGGGGCTTGGTGTGTGTACATGAGGTCACTGTATTACCTCAGGCCTCCAGGCCACTGCGCACAGATTGAGTGGCTTAAACACCAGACATTTATGTCCCCACAGTTCTGGAACTCTGGAGGCTGGAGCTCTGAGATCAGGCACATGGTTGCTCCTCAGTGCACACACATCCCTGGTGTCTCTCTCACTCTGTGACCTAATCTCATAAGGACACCAGTCGGATTGGATTAGGACCCCCAATGGCCTCAGTTTAACTTAATCATCTCTTTATTAAAGACCTTGTGTCCACACACAGTCACATTCTGAGGTCTCCTGGGCGTAAGGCTTCAGGGCAAATGGATGGAATTACCCTAGGTCCATCCAAGCCTTCAGGGTTCTAAATCAGGACCTGGACCTAAGGGCCTTCTGCAGGATATGCTTGGTTAGTAACCAGAGCAGCCAACTCCCCTCTGACATACTGGATGGTATTTATGTAAACAGGCCTCCTCTGAATAACCCCAGGTTGTTGAAGGAAACTCGGGCCTCCCTGTCAGACTGGCTGTCTCTCTCACTGCTCCTCCTAGTAGATGTGGAGGCTTCTCCCTCACTTCCCCGGTTAATGGGAATAACTGTGCTTAGTTTACCTCAGGACAGGGACTTTAAAGAATATTCTCAAGCAGCTGCTGAAACTCTCTTTGTTTCAGGAAAATTCCTTGTCTTCTCTGGACTGACATGGATGTCCTAATTCCACTCACTGGGGGAAAAATAAAAACCCAAAACCTGCATCTGCTCCTCTGCCAGAGCTGACATACTTTCGAACTGGGAGACCTTTTTCTCTTCTGTCCAAATTTTTATCTGCCTCCAGCCTTCCATGGGCCACCTCACCTCTTCTGCCTTCCCCTACCCCACCTCCTGATTCTGCACCACCATCCCTGTGGCCTGCCTACCTGGCTGCTGTACCATCCTGAGTATCTCTGGCACCACTGGCTCCTCCTCCTCCCCTTCCTGTCTAGGAGCGCAGACCACCCCCTAGACATCACACCACTCACTTCCGATTTCCGACGCGTCCCAGGTAAGAACTGACAATGGGGAGCAAATTGATTATCTTTTTTTAAATTATTTTTTATTATGTTAGTCACCATGCAGTACATCATTAGTTTTTGGTGTAGTGTTCCAAGATTCATTGTTTTTCTTTTAAGTGGACCTAGGTGAAACATGCAGCATTTAAACTAATTTAAGTTTTTTGATTTTATTAAGTTAGATACATTTTCAGCATTAAATATGAAACATTCTACCTAGGTTTGCTGAAGGTCAAATAAGCTTGTGTTATCTCTGTTGCAATTTGTTAATAAGAAAGATGACTTAGAATGATGGTTAATTTTGTCTGAAATTTTTCATGGATAATTGTTAGGCTAGCTTTCAATGTCTTTGGTAACCTGAAATTTAAAGTTTTGATTGGATGATAAATGGGATTGAATTCTTGGACATCTAGGTCTTTTCCAACTGGACTGAGCGCTACAGCATTGATTACTGAAAATAGGTTTGTATTTTTGGCTGATTATTATAGAGAAACTAAGGATATTTAAGTCTGTTGGAAAACATGATTTGCGCTTAACTGATTCATAAGTTTACCATCTAAATATTCTGGTGTAACTGTTCACAATTGGTTCCTACTTAGTTTTCCCTGGAGACAAACGTTTCTAAGAGTTAAGATTCTGCTAAATGTAATAAGGTAAGCAACTCTGTGTGTGTAAGAAAGATGTAAGGAATGGAAATATAATTATTAAAGGAAAAAAGAAAGTAATTTTGTCATAAAATGAGACTGGTTGTTCAGAGAGAAATGGCTTGGGATAAAATCTGAATGCAAGGAAAGTGGTAGAAGGTTTTGTGAAGGGAAATATTTGGAAAGGAACTTCATATGCCATTAGGATGGACTAAAGTTGAAATTACTTAGTTAAAACTTCTCCATATTAAAGGAGCTAAGCTTTGCTAACAAGTATAGAACCCTACCTATTTACCTTTGGACTCTCTTATTGTCATCTTAGTTAAAGATATAAGTAAGTTTTAAGTTTTATAATGATCTGTAATCCTATTTAGGCTTGTGCTTTAAAAACTTTCTAAGGATTTTTTAAACACACTTCTCAGATTTAAATTGTAAATAAAGTCTTTTTGACCAGCTGGGCTTATTTATTTGGTATGTTAAGTTACTTGGAGAGCACTGTCAAACAAATAATAAACTTTAGGTTATTTTTGAGTAAATGCTGTGAGCTAGAGATTATATACAATTCCTAAAGTTTTAACATCTTCTGGTGTAAGGTCCTCACTTGATGTGGTGATTATTGAAGTGTTGTGCCACAGAAATAACTGAATTTCCTTGCCAGCTATATTACAACCTCTCATCAGATCTTTAACCAGATTTTTGAGTCTTTCTATGTTTATAGATATTGTTCTTATTCTCTTACTAAATGTGTTACATCTTCAAGGAGACTCATAAAAGTACTTTTTAAAAAATGGGTTTTGATATCTTTAAAATCATGAAATTAAAATTAATAATTTCTGGTGAGCCTGGACTGGAGGCCAGGATCAGTGACCCTCTGGAACTGGAAGCCTGGTCCAGGGGGATGGGGCTGAGAGCTGCATGAGTGACCGTGATCTAGAGCTTGCCTGGGAGGGAGCAGACAAGGCTATACCATCAAGAATGAGTCTCTCTGGACAGGGAAGGGGGATGAGTCTCAGAGGATCTTTGGAACCTGAAAAGAATCTGACGTCCTAAGTCCTGCCAGCAGAGGCCCTGAGGCTGGTGATCAGAGGTGACCAATTTGCTGGGCCCACATACTGATTCAGACCATCTGGTCATGCAGAACCAGGAGGCGTATCAGAGCCTCCATTCTCTCCCCAAACTCCCAGGTCTCCCCTAGGAATGCAGCCCTTCTCCAGACACTGGGCAAAACAAGTAGACCTGATCCTCAAACACCTTTGTATCTGGTGACACTGACCATCCTGTACAAGAGAAAGATCTCTGTAAGCCTGTGCTGGCTTTGCAGTGACACACGATCAAACCGTGCTCAGTCCCTGCCCCCTAAGTAGGCTCCATGTCTGGGGCAGATGAACAGACTGATGGTGACAAGGTGGGAGTATCCATAACACAAGTCAGCTGCTGTCAAGTACTGGGGAAGCCGAGCACCCCTTTGAAACCTTCATCCAAACTCTTCTCCTGGGACTCTGAAGCTGGGCACACAGTAGGTGTTTCCAATGTTTTGCTGAAAGTTGAGTGGCAGGCAGACTCAGCGAGGCAGGCAGGGTGCAGGGGGGCATCCCTGTGACAAAAATGTGCGAAAAGGGACATGCTGAGAGCCATGTAGGACCACCTGCAGAGTAAGCCCAGCCTTGGCCCAAGGACCCTTGCCATTACTGGTGGGGCCAGCCTCCATTCTGCTTCCACTTGGCCCAGAACAAGGCTTGGTCACCTTTTGCTGTGCCTCCCTGTGCTGCTTCTAATTTCCCACAGCCATTGCTGCCAAATGTACTGGAGCCTTGGAGTCCTGTGCCTGATGACTGCTTAGGCCACAGAGCAGCTGGCTTCCTGTCCATGCTGTGAGGGCCCTCAGTGTGCTGGGCTTTAAAGCTTTCAGCAGGTTCTGCTCTGTAAACATGTGCATCCAAACACCAGACGGGTTACAATTACCAGTAATAGAAAAGAAGACGTGTCTTGGTCCCTGTTCCTTCCAGGGCCTGAGCAGGAACTGCTTTCAGGCCTGGGATGGTTAGATTCTCTTGTAAAGTCAGAGAATTGACAAGACTCCCAGAGTCCTGCCCTGTCCTGTTGAGGATTTAAAGGGGATGTTTTAGGTAAGAAATAACAAACTACCAACTGGACAATTCTTCAGTGCCTTATTGTTTATTTGCTTTAAATAGCTACTTTGTTGAGAGAGCTAAGATGACAGAGGAGTAAGGGACCCTAATTTCTTGTCCCTGGAATTGAGCTAGGTAGCTATCAAATCATTCTAAATGATTTTTACACCTGTGAACTCAACCAGATATCTAAGAAAAGAATTGCTGCAGTTCTACAAATAGAAAAGTGACTACTTTTTGCAAAGAGGAGGTGTGGAGATGTGAATCTAAGGCTATATATTGAAAGATAACCCACAGGGAGAGGGAGATTCTGTAACCCTCATACCAGAAAGTGATATCAACAGCAGAAAGCAGAATTGGAACTTCTAGAAGTCTGTTCCAGTGGGGAATGTCCCTTCCTGAAATGCACTCAGGTGGCGAAGCTGGGTGAAATCCCAGGTGAGACAGTGTGGTCTCAGGATCCCCAGGTCACAAAAAGAACGTGGGTGCCTGAGTGCAGCAGTGTCCCCAAGCAACAGATCAGGGATGCTGGATGCACACAGAGACCCAGGTGTGAGCTTTCTGTTGTTGTTACCATAAACCATGACTAGCTGCATGGCTGGGCAACTGCTCTCCAAGCAGGAGCCTCCCAAGTGGCAGAACCCCAGTGAGAGCCCTCCCACATTCACTTGGGAAGAATGGTAGGAGTCCATGACTCAGGAGCCTGTAAAGTTTGGAGACTCAAGACGGGGTGGCATGCCTGACATAATAACACTCAGTCACAGGCTGGATGAAGAGTGTGGAAGGAATCCAGGGAGAAAAGAGTGATTGACTGCTTTTCTGTGGGGGCTCACTGAAGAGTGGAGGGCAGGAATGTTCAGCTCTGTGTCTGGAGATCAGGGCGCTGCCGTTTTCATCCTCCAAATTCATGCTGAAATCCCTTAGGGAGCAGAAGCTACATAGAGGAATCCAGAGCCATTTACACTGAGCCCAGCCCCCTGACATGGGTGGGGCAACACAGCCAAGACAGCTGAGAATGGGTGAACAGGTCCCTTGCCCAGAAGACCAGCAGGAATATCCAGCTAAGACCAAGTTTACCAATGACACAGCAGTACAAAACTCCAGGAAAGAGGAAATATAGTATATAGCATTCCTGTTTTTCTCTCATGATGCTTTGGTCTTTCAGTTTTAATTTTTTTTTTCTTTTTAACTAATTTCTTATCATATTAACTCTTTTTATTTAGGTTTCTTCAATATTCAATTTTATTTTTGTATATGTATAAGTTTTTCATTTCTTACAATTTTGGGATCTATGTTCTAACAAACAGACTAAAACAACCCAAGGATTTTGTTTACTGTTCTGTTCTGAATACCTTCTGTTTGATTTTTTTCTCCCTTTTTTTTCTTTCTTTTTTCTTTTTTTTTTTTTTGTTTTGTTTTGTTTTGTTTTGTTTGTTGTTGTTGTTTCTGGTCTCTTGTTCAGTGTATATATTTCTGGAGTCATTGTTGCTATTTTTGTATTTTGTTCTCTCATCTATTCTCCTCTGGACGCTAAGACAAGATGGGAGAACTCACCCCCCCCCCCCAATAAAAAGAACAAGAGGCAATAATGACTTCCAGGGATTTAATCAATATGGTCATAAGTAAGATGTTGGAACTAGAATTCAAAACAATGATTATAAAGATACTAGCTGGACTTGACTTGAAACAAAAATAGAAGACAGTAGAGTATTCCTTTCTGGAGAAATAAAAGAATTAAAATCTAATAAGGTCAAAATAAAAAAAGTGTAGTACTGAGGTGCAATCAAAAATGGAGGTTCTAGGGGCGCCTGGGTGCCTCAGTGGGTTAAAGCCTCTGCCTTCGGCTTAGGTCATGATCCCAGGGTCCTGGGATTTAGCCCCGCATCGGACTCTCTGCTCTGCAGGGAGCCTGCTTCCTCCTCTCTCTCTCTGCCTGCCTCTCTGACTACTTGTGATCGCTGTCAAATAAATAAATAAAAATCTTTTTAAAAGTGGAGGTTCTAACTGTTAGGATAAATGAGGCAGAAGAGAGTGAGTGATATAGAAGACAAAATGATGGAGAATAAACTGGGAAAAGGAGAGATAAAAAAGTACTGGATCATGAGGGAAGAATTTGAGAGGTAAGTGATACCATAAAACAAAACAGTATTAGAATACTTGGGGTCCCAGAGGAAGGGGCAGCAGGTTTATTTGAGTAAACTAAAGGTAAAAACTTCCTTGGTCTGGGTAAGGATTTAGGCATTCAAGTCCAGGAGGCACAGACAACACCCACAAAATCAATAAGAATAGGTCAATACCTCAACATGTAAGAGTACAACTTGCAAATTTCAGAGGCAAAAATCCTGAAAGAAGCTCAGAAAAAGGGGTTTTTAACCTACAAGAATAGAAACATAAGGCTGGCAGCAGACATATCCACAGTGACCTGGCAGGCCAGGAAGGATTGGCATGATATATTCAGGGTGAAAAATGGGAAAAATAGGGAGCCAAGAACACTTCATCCAGCAAGGCTGTCATTCAGAATAGAATGGAGGAGAGAAAAGAGCTTCCAAGACAAACAGAAACTTAAAGAATTTGTGATCACTAAACCAGCCATGCAGGAAATATTAAAGGAGATCCTGTAAGCGAAGAGGAAGACCCAAAGTAAAAGACCAGAAAGGAACAGAGACAATATACAGAATCAGTGATTTTACACATAATACAATGACACTAATATATTTCAATAATTGCTCTGAATGTAAATGAGGTAAATGATCCAATCAAAAGACACAGGGTGTAAGATTGGATTAAAATAACAAGGGTTATTGATATGCTGTCTACTATAGACTCATTTTAGACCCAAAGACCCTTCTCGAATGAAAATGAGGGGGTGGAAACCATTTATAATGCTAATGGACATCAAAAGAAAGCTGGAGTATCAATCCTTCTATCAGAAAAATTAGATTTAAAAGCAGATACAACAATAAGAGATGAAAGGTAAAGGATCTAACCAATAAGAAGTTCTAACAATTATAAATATAAAAATGAATTAACAAAAAAAATTAAAGAACCACATTGATAATAATACAAAAAAAGTAAAAGTCTTTACCAGTCCACTCACATCAATGGACATATCATCTAAGCAGAAAATTAACAAGGAAATAAGCACTTGGGATGACACACTGGACAAGATGGAAGTCACAGATGCATTCAAGCATTTCATTCTAAAGCAAAAGAATACACCTTCTCCAGTGCACATGGAACATTCTCCGAATTAGATCTGGGTCACAAATCATGTCTCAACTGATACCAAAAATTTGGGATTAATCCTGCATATTTCCAGACAATAAGGCTTTGAAACTGGAACTCAATCACAAGAGGAAAGCTGGAAAGAACAAAAATACATGGGGGTTAAGGAACATCCTACTAAAGACTCAATGGTTCAGCCAGGGAATTAAAGTTTTTAAAAATCTGTGGAAACTAATAAACATGAAAACACAACTATTCAACATCTTTGGGATCAGCAAAGGTGGTCCTAAGAGGAAAGTACATAGCAATACAAGCCTTTCTCAAGAAACAAAGTCTAAAATACACAACATAACCTTACATCTAAACGAGCTGGAGAAAGAACAGAAGTAAAGCCTAAATCCAGCAGGAGAAGAGAATAAAGATTAGAGCAGAAATCAATGAAATAGAAACCAAGAGTAGAACAGATCATCAAAACTAGAAGGTGGTTCTTTGAAAGAATTAATAAGATTGATAAACCTCTAACCAGACATAGCAAAAGAAAAAGAGAAAAGATCAAAACTAATAAAATCATGAATGAAAAAGGAGAGATCACAACCAACACCAAGGAAATACAAAGAATTGTTAGAACATATTATGAGCCACTATATGCCAACAAATTGGGCAATCTGGAAGAAATAAATGCATTCCTAGAAACTTATAAACATCCAAAACTGAAACAGGAAGAAATAGAAAATTGAAGGAGTAATTAAAAATCTCCCAAAAATAAGAGTCCAAGGCCAGATGGCTTTCCAGGGGAATTCTATGAAATATTTAAAGAATTAATACCTATTCTGAAGCTGTTTCAAAAAATGGAAGGAAAATTTCCAAACTCATTCTATGAGGCCAGCATTACTTTGATCCCAAAACCAAAGACCCCACTAAGAAGGAGAATTACACATTACAATATCCCTGATGAACATGGATGCAAAATTCTCATCAAGATACTAGCTAATTGGATCCAATGATACCTTAAACAGATTATTCACCATGACCAAGCGGGATTTATTCCTGGGCTGCAAGGGTGGTTCAACAATTGCAAATCAATCAATGTGATGCACTACATTAATCAAAGAAAGGAAAATAATCATATGATGCTCTTGATTGATGTGGAAAAAATCATTTGGCAAAATACAGCATTCTTGTTGAAAACTCTCCATAGGGTAGGAATAGAGGGTATTCTATAAAAGCCATCTATGAAAAGCCCACAGTGAATATCATTCTCAATGGGGAAAATTTGAGAGCTTTTCGACAGGGATGCCCATTGTCACCACGGCTGTTCAACATGGTACTAGAAGTCTTAGCATCAGCAATCAGACACCAAGAAGAAATAAAATGCATTCAAATTGGTAGAGAAGAAATCAAACACTCACTCTTCACAGATGTCATAATTCTCTATGAGCAAAACCCAAAAGACCCCAGTCTAAAATTGTTAGAACTCATCAGCAATTCAGCAATGTGGCATGATACAAAATCAAGGCACAGAAATCAGTTGCATTTCTATACACTAACAATGTGACTGAAGAAAGAGAAATGAATTGATCCCATTTACAATTGCACCAAAACCCATTAAGATCCCTAGGAGTAAACCCAACCAAATAGGTAAAGGATGTGTACTGTAAAAACTACAGAAAACTTATGAAAGAAATTGAGGAATACACAAAGATATGGAAAAACATTTGATGCTTATGGATTAGAAGAATAAATATTGTTAAAATGTCTATGCTACCCAAAGCAATCTACATATTCAGTGCAATCCCTATCAAAATACCATCGACATTTTTCACAAAGCTGGAACAAACTGATCTTAAAATTTCTGTGGAACCTGAATAGCCAGAGGAATGTTGAAAAAGAAAACCAAATCTGGGGGAATCACAAAGCCTGAGTTTAGGCTATAAAAGGTGTAAGGATACAAAGCTGTAATCATCAAGACAGCATGGTACTGGCACAAAAACAAACACATAGATCAAAGGAACAGAATAAAGAGCCCAGAAATGGACCCTGAACTCTATGGCAACCAATCTCGACAAAGCAGGAAGGATTATCCAATTGAAAAAAATATCTTCGATAAATGGTGGCGGGAAAATTGGACAGCTACAGGTAGAAGAATGAAACTGGACAATTCTCTTATACCCTACACAAAGATAAACTAAAAATGGATGAAAGAGCTAAATGTGAGATAGGAATTATCAAAATCCTAGAGGAGAACACAGGCAGCAACCTCTCTGATCTTGGCCTCAGTGACTTCTTGCTATACATGTCTCTAAAGGCAAGGGAAACAAAGGCAAAAATGAACTATTGGGACTTCATCAAGATAAAAAGATTTGCATAGCAAAGGAAAGTCAACAAAACCAAAAGACAAGGGACAGAATGGGAGAAGATATTTGCAAATGACATATCAGATAAAGGTCTAGTATCCAAAATCTATAAAGAACTTATCAAACTCAACACGGAAAGAACAAATAATCCAGTCAAGAAATGGGCAAAAGACATGAACAGACACTTCTCCAAGGAAGACATACAAGTGGCCAACAGACACATGAAAATATGCTCAACATCACTTGCCATCAAGGAAATGCCATTCAAAGCCACAATGAAATACCACCTTACACCAGTTAGAATGGCCAAAATTAAGAAAGGAAACAACAAATGTTGGTGAGAACGCAGAGAAGTGGAAGTTTCTCCTACTGTTGATGGGAATGCAGGCTACTACAGCCACTCTGGAAAAGAGCATGGAGGTTCCTCAAAAAGTTAAAAATAGAGCTACCCTACAACCCAGCCCTTGCACTACCAAATATTTACCCCAAAGATAACAAATGTAGTGATGGGAAGGGGCAACTGCACCCCAATGTTAATAGCAGCAATGTCCACAATAGCCAAACTATGGAAAGAGCACAGATGTCCACTGACAGATGAATGGATATATAAGATGTGATATATATAATCAAATATTACTCAGTCATCAAAAATAAAAATCTTGCCATTTGTAATGACCTGGGTGGAACTAAAGAGTATTATGGATTATGAATGGGACTGGAGGAGATTATGCTGAGTGAAATAAGTCAAGCAAAGAGATTCAATTATCACATGGTTTCACTTACTTGTGGAGCATAAGGAATAACATGGAGGACATCATGAGAAGGAGAGGAGAAGGGAGTTGGGGGAAATCAGAGGGGGAGATGAACCATGAGAGACTGTGTACTCTGAGAAACAAACTGAGGTTTTTGGAGGGGATGGTGGTGGGGGGGTTTGGTGAGCCTGGTGTTTGGTATTAAGGAGAGCATGTATTGCATGGAGCACTGGGTGTGATGCATAAACAATGAATCTTGGAACACTGAAATAATAAAGTTAAAAAAATAAAGTAAACCCAACACTTCCTAAAAAAAAAAAAAAAAAGAGTATTATGCCAAGCAACATAAGTAATCAGAAGAAAACCATTATCATATAATTTCACCCATATGTGAGAATTAAGAAACAAAATAGAGGACCATAGAGGAAGGGAGGGGAAAAATAAAAGATAAAATCATAAAAGAAGACAAATCATAAAAGACCCTTAATTGTAGGAAACAAACAGGGTTGCTGGAGGTGAGGTGCATGAGGGGATGGGATAACTTGGCACCAGGCATTAAGGAGGGCATGTAATGTAAGGAGCACCAGGTGTTATATACAACTGATGAATCACTGAACTCTATCTCTGTAACTAATAATACACACTACGTTAATTAACTGAATTTGAATAAAAAATATAAAGAATGGTGGATTTAGCTATGTAGTACTATTTTCCAGAGCCTCCAAACACCCCTGCAAAATCATATTAATGATAATCACTTGTGGAGACCAGTGTCCAAGAGAGCTCTCAGTGATCCTCACATACTGGATTCATACCTTTGTGATGGGAATGCAGGCTACCGTATTGCCAAATGTTGGGCTGCATGACCATGATGTTGAGGAAGTGACGGTGTGAATCTTTCAAAGCTAGATCATAAAGAGATGTGGCTTCTGCTCTGAGTCTTGGATCATCGGATCCAATGAGGATTCTCAGGCAGCCCTCTGGAGTGGCCTACGTGTGGAGAAGCAGATGCCTCCAACAGCCATGTAAGTGCGCCATGGGGGAAGCCCCTCCTCCAGCCCCAGTCGAGCCTTCGAATGACAGCAGCCTCATGACAGAACGCCAGCTGGAACGGCCCAGGAAAGGCATTTCCAAATAATTGAGCCATAGAAACTGTGAGATGAATGAGCCCTTTATTGTTGTCTTAAGCCACTAAGTTTCGCATTAACCCATCATGCAGCAATAATCACAGATAAGGTGATGTTGGTTTCGATTCTTGATCCAACTATTGACATTTCCTTGGTCTGGTATATAATTTAGAAAAGAAACTTTAGAAAGTGTTATATTTTTTAGAAGTTGTAACATCAAACCTTGGCAGTGTTCTCACATTGCAAATACACTTCAGAGAAGCTCCTCAGCCTCCAGCTCCCTCCCAGGACATGGCTGCCCCTGAGGCTTCTACACAGATTCTGGAGCTTTCCCTGCAGGAAAAGTAGGTTGAACAAAGTGAGAGCATTGGTGGTCTAGTTTATTCCCACAGCCAAGGTGGACTGCAGGAGTTGGCTGTCTGGCTCAGAGAACCAAAACTGTGATCTGGCTGGGAGAAGACCATCCCTTTGCCCACTGTGCATCCTGCTCCAGGCTGAAATCTTTCAATAATAAAGGGGAGGAAGGATATATGTCATCTAAATAAAATAAAAATTCATCCACAATTCATTTTTAGTGAAATGGCATGCAAATTATTTGAAAAGGGGGGGGCCTTGAGAGTGAGGTTACATTCCTTTAAAATCCTACACACAATGTTCCACTGGGTCTTCATTGCTTGTCAGGTGCACACTGGCCCAGCTGGACCCTTTGTCTTGCTTGCTTTGATGAGGTGGGAACCAGTGCAGCTCCTTCCCAGGCCCAGAGCAGATGGCCCCAAGGGCCTTTGTTTTTAGGATGAAGCAAAGCGGGGTCCCCCAACCCTGGACCATGCGAGTACAGGAGCTGAGGTCCCTTCCTGTGCCTTCCACAGATTGTCTGCTTCCTTATTGGGAGCTACTTTGCTCCCATTGTGTGGGCGCTGTAGTCTTTGAGGTTCCTGGGGATGCTTTGAGGAGCTTACCTGAGAGAAATCCCTTGGCTCCTCAGATCACTCTCCATGCATCCCAGGCTATGACAGGGCCACCACCAAGGCATGGGACTCTGATTACCAGGGTGGGACTCTGCGGGCCCTGCTGTCCACCGACATGGGCAAGCCCCACCTTGGACTCCACTATAGCAAAGCCTGATGGCAACTGAAAAAGAAAATCCTGGGGTGGGAATTTCAACCAAGGAAGGGGGAACAAATGCTTGAGGCCCGGTATGGGTGAGAAGCTTGGTCGTGTTCAGAGGAGGGGGCCCTGGTAGAAATGGCTACTGGTGGTGCTGGACACCCTCTCTGCATCACGGAATTCCTGGCCCACAGAAACTGCCAGAGATGGTAGCTATTTATCTTCCCAGACCTTCACCCCAAACTCCCCATCATCAGGGCCTGAGCACTGAGGAGAGTGGGGTATCATTTACCCCAGCAGATAAACACCCATGGTAATAGGGTGAGACCGTGTTCTCACAGCAGGAAAGGGATGTGTGCCAAGAGGACCCAGTGCCCTCTGGTTTCCATCCTGATATCAAGCACGTGCTCCCCCAAGACAATTGATATTTGGGGATGGACAGCCAGCTGTGAGATGGGAAAGGATATGGAAGAGAAGGTGAGACCTCAGGTACCTCCTAACACTGCTGAACCTCAAAGGAATGCTCTGTGAATTCCTGGGTGTCTCGCTTCTAGAATCTCCAAATATGGGATTGTTTTCATGATGGAGAATTCCCAGAACATTCTCCTGTCCGCTTGTATCCATATTCATGACGTGTGCCTGTGTTTTACCCCCCTCAACTTCCCTGCTCCATCCCTCCCAGCACGCCCAAGAGAGTGGCCTCCATCCTCCCTGCTAGAGAGTGTGCTGGGGGGGAACAGAGGCTGGGAAGACAAGAGATTTGGGGTTTTGTTCTGCTTCTGTTACTAACAGTGTAACTATCCATGGAGAGTCCTTTTCTCTCTCTATTTCTTGGGGAGCCCCAGAAATCATCTGGGAACCTAGCCCCTAGAAGATTTGAGCTCTGTCTAGTTAAAGACTGTGATTGGGGAGCCACAGCTCTCCCAAGGGCTCAGGCCTGTGCTCCCACTAGCAGTTCTGGGCTCTAAGCAGAGAGTGTGTTTCACCAGGGACGTGTGGAAATTGTGGCTGGTCTCAGAGCTGGTCTGATAGTGTGGGAGGGTGTTGTCAGGTATTTGGGAATTTTTTTGGTCATTAAACCTTTTCATTGTGGAGAGGTCCCCTGGGCCTAACTTTAGTTAGATTTGATGTCCAAGATTCATGAGCCTTCCTGGAGGTGGTGAGTTCCTGGCAGCTAAGACCATTGTGTTGGAGTTAAGGAATGTGCTTCCAGATCCAGGCTGGGCTTCCAACAGCTGGGGATCTGAGACCAGTGAATTAAGGCGGGGACTCCTGCCCCCTCCCCCTTCCACTCTTCTCCCCACAGTGGACTACCCTCCGAAATACAATATTACTTAATTGAAGTATGCCCCAAGTTTCAAGGTCTCTATCCTATCTTCACTAACACTATTTACTCCTTCTTGAAATATTGTATATCAGGTTCATTCAATATAAGATCTCTGGGTATTTCTTCAGCAATAAAAAAACAAATTCAATGCTATCCACTAAATTGTGTGTCCCCAAATTCATGTTGAGGCCCTAGACCCAGTGTGACCGTCTTTGGGGATGGAGCCTATAAAGAGGTAATTAAGGTTCGAAAAGGTCCTAAGGTGGGGCCTGATGTGATAGAATTCGTGTTCTCAGAACAGACACCAGGGACTTGGATCCTCCCTCCCCGCCACAGACACAATGATGAGTCCTACAAGCCCACCGCAGGATGGCAGGCCTTCGAGCCAGAAGGTCTCTGAATGAATCCTGCCTTGCCAGCACCTTGACATTGGGCTTCCAGGCTCCTGAACCATGGGGAATCAGTGTTGTTTAAGGCCCCCAGTCTATGGCAACTTGAGCAGACTGAAGCACACACATGTGTACAACAATGCAGCTGGCAGGTTAAAGAAACTTTGTGCACCACATGCCAACAACACGGAAACAAACACACACCAGGAGGACTCAGCCACAGTCTGTACAGAGCAAAAAAACAGAAAAACAAACAAACACCCCATATTCTGCCATGGAACAAAATCCCGGACACACCGAAGTTTAATACAGAAAACAAAAACAACCAAAGCAGAATTAAAGCAAAAACTACTGGGGAAAGAGAATTTCCATCCTATGAGCAGTTTGAAATAAAAACTGCAGAATCATAATAGTGATGCTACCATCATTTTCTGTAATAAAACATCTATTATAACAGATATGAGAATACAATAAGAGTCCCATTGTTCCAGAAACTGTATTCTAACTGAAACCGGATAATTATAGAAATACCTGTGTGAGAATTGCGTGTTCAACTGAACCATTAAAAATCATTCTTGTCAGACTGGAAATAAGTCTTCCCCTTACAGAGAACTCTTCAGTGAGATCTCAGATGGAAGACAAGGTGTTTTTTTTTTTTTTTTTTTTTCAAGTCTTTTATAGCAGCATAACCTTCCAGAGCCCTCTCAGGGCATCTCCAGCTCCTCTCCAAGGGCCCATCCGGCTCTGAGTTCCACACTGATTCGGAATACTAAAATCTGATTTTAGTAGATTTTGAAGTAGGGCACCTCTCTATTCTTTCAACAAACAGATTTTAAGGTGAGTCTCAGTTCTATCGAGTTCATTTTGTAAATTCTAATTTGGAATCTCTAGCTTTTAGAGCAGCAGACCCCTGGAATATTCTGCAGAGATCCACTCATGCTTTGAAGGCATTGCTGGTACCATCACTCTCCCTGCTTTGTAGTGTACAAGGCGCTTTCCACTCTGTTCTCATCCGTCCTTACAGCAATCTCAGGGTTCTTATCCTCATTTCATAGCTGAGGAAACTGGGGACTGTCTGGATGGAAGCAGGGGCAAGGGATTTGTCTGGAAACTGCATTCACACTGTAAGCATGCTGTTTTTTACTTAGCTCGTAAAGGAAACTGACAAAAATGACAGAGGAGAAGGGAGCCAGAGGGTCTGTGAGCTGTCCCTTGTCACCTGACTACTGACTTCTGATGCTCCATCCCGGTAACTCAGCACTTGCAGGGCTGGGAACCTGCAGGAAATTCAGGCAGCAGTGATGGTGGCTGAGGGACCAAGTGAGCATGCAAGGAGGACATAGGAACAACAACAATAATAATAATAACACACCACGGCAAATATGCAGACAGGCGCTAAGTGATGACCAAGGGGCAGGATAGCCATCTACAAATATCTGAAGGATGTAAACAACAAGGAAGAGAAAAACTTAAACATTCAGAAGAACAATGATGAAGCCGGGACAGGCTCATTACCACTCCCAAAGCCCCTTGTCTGGCAACAGTCCTTGCAGAACACAGCTCCTCCAAGACCAAAGGCAGGCGTCCCAAGGGTCCCTCTGTGCACAGCGACTTTGACAAAAGGCTGGGCTGAGCCTGCTAGTTTCCTTGTGCCAGCATGGACCGTGTGCATACTCATGTGCTTATCATCACGGCTGGCATTTGTTGACTTCCTGTTGTTTGGCATTGAATTGTGTCACCTCAAATGGATATTTGTAGTCCTAACCCCTGGTACTTGTAAATGTGACCTTATTTGACAATAGAGTCTGCAGGTGTAATCGAGTTCTGATGAGGTCCGCAGGGTGGGCATTCAATCCCGTATGACTGGTGTCCTTATAAGAAGAGGGAACCTGGGGTGCAGACACAGACACACAGAGGGATGGCAAGTGATGACATATACAGAGACACAGCTGAAAGCCAAGGACTGCCGGCCACTCCCAGAAGCTAGGAAGAAGCAAGGAATGATTCTCCTCCACAGATTTCAGAGGGAGCTGGGGCCTGCGGGCTCGTTGAACTTATCTCCACAACAGAGACAATAAAGTCCTGTTTTAGGCCCCCCACATTGTCGTCCTTGGTTATAGCGCCCTAGCAAACTAACGAATCCCCGGATAGATGCCTCCTACTGCACTGAACACTTCACATACCAAAAAAATGGCATGCATCCTGGGGAAAAGACTGGGGGCTGTGGAGACCTCCTCCACCCTGGGACAAAGGAAGGAAGCGTGTCCTAGGCCCACCATATGGGGCTGGAACCTCTTCTGACCCCAAACCCTGGCTCTCTGGCTGCCTTGGGGCAAATGACTGGCTACAAGTCTGGATCCAGAGTCCTGGGTCCCCTAAGCACTAGACTATGGTGCCTTCTTAGAGGTAATTTAAAGTAAAAAGAACATAGACCGTAAGATTTTAGTTTTCAAAGTGACATCAAGCTTACTCATATGCTTAATTAAGAGGTCACAGGGGTTTCTGTGTGTGTGACCCGTGTGTGGCATTATCCAGCCCTGGGGCTGAGTGGGATTATCCTGAAAAAAGCCATATAAGTTAGGAGCTGCTGACTGGAACTCTGGAAAAGGTGAGGGGGGACCAGGCTCTGGCCTCAGAGGGCCCCATGGCCCCCACACTACACTCTTCGCATCCAGCCTCTGCCCTCTTCCCCAGCCTGCACACATTCTAGATGGACATTTCACCTCGAATCTTCCTCAAACCTGCAGATGCTTCCTGGGGACCTTGTCTCCCTTTGGCCTTTGATTCAGGATCTCTGACCCTTAGGCCTAGGGCTGCTCCTCCCTCCCCTCAGCAGGCCCAGGAAAGAGCCCAGGGACCTTGGGAAGCTCAAGGTGCTAAGTTAGTGTTGGTGAATGCATGGGCCCAAGATCCCACTGGCTCTGTGAATGCAGCCTCGCATGCTGGGGGATTCTTGGACCCCCAAAATGGTGGATTGTGGATGGTGGGTTGTGACAGTGGGGGTGGGATCTGATTTCCTGCCTCTCTGGACATGAGGCTCACTTTTGGGACTCTGGAGATGTTTTTCATTTTCACACACTATGATATAAACAAAAATAATCTAGATCCCTATATTTTACCTCCTTTAATCTTCAGAATAACCCTATGGGAAGACACAATTGTTGCCATCATTTCCCAAATGAGCAAACCGAGGCATAGAGAAGCTGAATGACACTCCTGAGGTCACTTAGCCAGACCTCAGGACGGTAAGCATCATGAGAGCACTGTCTGGATGCTGGGTCAGTGCACAGTCACCATGATTGGGACCCCACTGTGCACCTGTCATTCAGAGGACCAGGCTGCAGGAGGCCTGGCTGTCACTAGGACACTGTGGTATCATGTGTTACATCCATGGGCTTTGGTGTCTGCATCCATTTTATGACTTCATTCATATCAGAATGAAGGTCCCAGGTTGTCAACAGGTGCAACGTTTGCTGGACTTCTTACAGCTCACCTTCTCTGGAGGGCCCTGACTTTGCAGTTTTTTTCCCTTCTAGCATCTTTCCTGTCTATCAGTGCTCCCCTTCCCACCTCTGGGGGAGTCAGCAACCCACTTCTTTTTTTTTTTTTTATTAAAGATTTTATTTATTTATTTGACAGACAGAGATCACAAGTAGGCAGAGAGGCAGGCAGAGAGAGAGAGGAGGAAGCAGGCCCCCTGAGGAGCAGAGAGCCTGATGTGGGACTCGATCCCATAACCCTGAGATCATGACCTGAGGCGAAGGCAGAGGCTTAACCCACTGAGCCACCCAGGCGCCCAACCCACTTCTTTAATGAGCCTCCAGAAGGAGCTGCCTGCAGAGAAATGGGAAAATCTCCCCCAGGCCTGAGCTGGAGATGGTTGTCACCTAAACTCAAACAAAAGCTCCTATTTGGAAATGGATGAGGTGAGTCACTGTGCCCAGGGAACCCTTGTTAACACTTGAGCCCCTTTCTTACAATGAGGACAGGAGGGAAAGGGAAGTAACAAAATGATGATAGTTAAAGGGTACAAAGTTCCAGTTCCGGAAGATAAGTAAGTTCTTATTTACAGAGCATACTGCCTATAGCTAATACTGTTGGTTCCAGTTCTGAAAGATAAGTAAGTACTTATCTACACAGCATATGGCTATAGCTAATACTGTTGGTTCCAGTTCTGGAAGATAAGTAAATACTTATCTACACAGCATAGGACTTATAGCCTATACTGTTGGTTCCAGTTCTGGAAGATAAGTAAGTGCTTATCTACACAGCATATGGCCTATAGCTAATACTGTTGTATACTAAACACATATTAAAGAGGGTAACTCTTATGCTAATTGTTCTTACCCCCCCACACACACGCACATACACACCCACAAGTGATAATGATAATAAAGAGGGCAGGAAGAAACTTCTGGAGTGATGGAGATGATTATGGTATAGATTGTGTTGATGGTCACACAGGTGTATACTTATCTCCAAACTTATTGACATAGGACAAGACATTAGGGTTGGAAGCCAATGGCCAAGAAAGAATTCTTGAGAAGGTGGTTTTATTAAAGCATGGGGACAGGACTCCTGAGCAGGAAGAGCTGCACAGTGGTGGTGAGGAGTGGCTCATTATATACTTTCAAGTTGGGAGGGAGTTAGTGTAAGCCTTCCAAGTAATATCGAAACAAGGTTTCCATGATCCTGAGGGGGCTAGCTATTGTGAGGAAATGTCATCTATTACAATTTAGTAAAAACTCAGTCATGAGTCCCTTCAGATGGCTATGGGGGCCCATATGCTTGGGGGATGATTGACAACATATATCTTGGAGGGTAGAGATAAAGGAAATTTCCCAAGGAATTTTTGTATGTTAAAGTAGACTTACAGGGTCCTGGGGTTGAGCTAGGACTTTTTTTTTTGCTCTTAGCGGAGTGCTGACATTTTCTAGAGGAAAGTCACTCTGCCTGCCTGGGCTGTAGGTAGTAATGATATTTACTAATTTTTCTCCTGCCTTTGTTTCCCACATCATCATCAAGTTGTATATATTAAATATGTACAGCTTTTTTTAAGTCAGCAAATATATATCTTTAAAAAACACTTTACTAAGGCATGCATATACTGTAGTATATATATGTACAAATATATGGTGTGTGTGTGTGTGTGTGTGTGTGTGTGTGTGGCATATATACTCTCAAAGTACTTTCTCTTCCAAAAAAGGAAAAGAAGAAAACGAAACAATGACTCTGGCAGTTGAAAGAGGCCCATCCTCTGGGTGCGCACAGCATCGGGAAAGCCAGGCTCAGTGCTGGGTACAGCGAGAGCTTTGAGCCAGCTGGACCCAGGTTAGAGTCTGGACCCTGACACTCCATGGAAAGCCCCCAGAGCCTTTTTCAGATTTGAAATGGTTCAAGGCCAGCCCTTGAGTGTTAGTGTGTGCGTGTGTGTGTCAGGGTGGAGATGGGAGTGGAGGGAATCTTCTCCACACTCTAAAATATTCCCTGCCTCATCCCCACATCTGCCCCCTCCCAAGAGGTTCCCCAACCTCAGCTTTGTCCTGGAAGCTGGACCTCCCCCTTCCCTTGGAACCCGAGGAGTTAAGCTAGCACACAGCCTTTCAAACCACTGACCCAGGGGCACTTGGTTGCAGGCACTTTATGCCAGTTTATATGGGATTTGGCCCATACCTTCAGGACAGATTAACTTTGCCCCAGGGGTTTCCCCAGGTTGCTGGGCTGTCTTCCACGCCCACTGAAGGAAGGAGGAGATTCCTCAGGCCTAAGAGTCAGAGATCCTGAATAAAGGGGCAAAGGGAGAGAGGCCTCTCTGGGAAGCTGAGGACAGCCTGCGGTAGAGGGCTGGCGGTGCACGTGCAGGAGCGCTGCCTGAGAGCCACGGGGATTCCGTCCAGACTCCAGCGCCAGGCCTAGACTCCGACCTAGAGGAGAAGCTCCGCGGGAGTTCTCGGGGTCCGACCCAGCCAAGGCGAGAGCGGGCCAGGCAGCGGAAGCCCACGCAGCAGGACGCGGCAGCGGTGGCTGTGAAGGTGTCACCGGAGGTGGTGGCGGCGATGGCTGGGACACCGGCTAAGGCCGAGGGGGCCGGGTGGTGAGTGATGACTTGAAGGCCTCCCGCGCGGGCGAAGCTGAAGGCAGCGGGGCAGATCCTCCGCGCTGGGCGGCCCCGCGGACAGGAGACCCTGGGCGGGGCGGGGGCCTGGGAAGATGGGGCTCAGGTCTCTCTGGCGTCCAGGGCCACGTCCCAGCAGGTGAATGGCTCGGTGCCCCCATGGCTCTGGTGAGGCGGGGCGCTGAGGCGCGGTAACTGGGGGTCTGCGGGCTGGGGAGCCGAGTCCACGTCGCTAAGGTATTCATTTGCCACGTGAAGACACCGAGGCACGGAGAGGGTGACCTCACACCAGAAGTAAGCAGAAGCAGCCCAGCTGGGGTTACAACCCAAGCAGCCGGACCCAGGGCCCGGGACTCCGGTGCGTGTCTGAGCTCCCCAGTTACCCGCCTGTCCGTGCCTTCCTCAGTAACCCGGGGTGCGCGTCACCCTCCTCTGCGTCCCAGGTGCGTGGGTGGGGCGGCAGGTTTTAGAACTGCGGGACAGAGTCCTAGAAGGATACTCGGTGAGTCAGCACCCCTGGCCTCGCCCTGCAGGGAAAGTTCAGAGATGATCAGGAGTGGATGTCAGGGATCTTAGAGGGGACAATTTCTATGGTGGGAAATGGTGGCTTCTTTAGCCTTTAAAAGAGGAAGCAGGGGGACTTTGAGAGGTTGCAGATGACCTACTTATGGGTCCCTAGTCCGGTAAGGTCACCCTGCCAGGGCCTGTGGCAGACAGAAGGCAGGACCTTCTCAGCTTAGGCCTCTGTGCCTACGAAGATGGTCCAGGGGACTTGCTCTTTTGATTTTTCGAGAGAAGTCAGGAATCAGATGGATGTGAAATCTTATTTTTAAATACTGGCAATACTTCAGTCATTAAAAAGTCTGGGGGCTAATCTGACAGTGCTGGTGGGGTCCACATGGGACCTTTGCAGCACGGCCTACAGAGGTGGGGACACAAGGCTTGCAAGAGCCAGGCCACGCAGAGGAGTTTCATAAATTCCAACAGAGAAGTAGAAAGTACTGAGGATGGCAGGTGAGCAAGATCACTCTGATTCCTTAAGAGGCTCTGCTTTTCTAATTTTTTTTTTTTTTTAACACAGTGCATGGGGGTCTCTGTTAGCTCTGAAGCCTTCCTCTCCCTGCTTTCTCACAATCTGGTCCATCTCAAAAAGCCAGGCTGCAGTCCCAGGGATGGGTTCATTTCCCTCTTCCCCAGAACCTTGCTGTCATCAGCAGAGCAGCCTGGTGCTTGCAAGAAATCAGGGCTTCAAGTTGGCATTTGCCTTCCCTGTGGCTGGCAGATGGGCTTTCTGTGACCAGAGCCTGTGTTGTGGACAAATATGATTCTGAAATAGGTGTAATATGGGGAGGGGAGACTCCATTCCCACACTTTGAGCTCGGTCCCCATCAATGTACTATTCCTCCCTCCTCCCTCCTTCCTGGCTTCCTTGTTGCTCACAGACAAATGCAAGCTTGGAGTGGGAGGGGAAGCAGGACTGGCTTCCTTCCTCAATCTGGCAATCCCCGAGAAGTCAGGAGGTGGCTTTCCATTAAGGACTCAGGAGATGGGGTGACAAACCTTTTTCCACAAGAGTCTGTTGATGCTCTGAAGTCTAAAATGATTCTCACATGGAAATTAAACCAGCTCTGTCTTGCATTGAGGCAGCCACAGTGCCACGTCTTACTGTGGTGTGAAGCTGTTGAACCCAGCCAGAGGTGAGCCACATCCTCTCGTGCCCTCCCACACACCAGGACACCTGCCGGCCCTCCAGGTCTGCAGATCCCTGGGCTCTTGCCTTGGGCTGGTGGAGGTTGGGAGTAAGTAGTCTTTGCACGATGATGCCTTATTAGCCTTGTGGGTTTGTATGAAGTCATTCAGAGCAGGTGGGAAGCCAGGTTTTTAGATGGACAACAGAGTGTGAAGTGGCTGTTTCCTGCCTCCTATCCATGCATTTTCTTGCTGTGCAGAAAGTGTTTCTGGAGTGCAGGTCCATTAATGTGCAGAAACCCTGTTTTAGGAGTGGTGTTTGGACAGAGTGCCCTTGCCAGGAAGCCAACCTTGCAGACCATTCCTGGGGTCTTCACCCACCTGGAAACCAGAAGCTCACTGCCTTCCCAGGTCCGAACTCCATCTCCCTTTTTCCCAGCATAATGACAAATAGAAAGATGGATATAACCTGGATATAAACTATATGATTAGCTCTTTTACAGGAGGATGGTTAGCTTTTTGAAAGGTTTTACCATGATATTCATTCCCTTGATTATCAATATTTGAAATAAAACTCATTTGCATAGCTTTACAGAACCATGGGTACTGGGCAAATCAAGTCACAGCTTCCATCCCCTCATTTCTCAGTGACTTCTGCCATGTGCAGTCCCTTTGCTGTTATAAGGCTATTTTATTATTGTGACCTTCGTGTGTGGACAAGTCATGACCCTCACGTGGGCTGTCTTCCAGGGTGGAGGAGGCGGCATGGACTCTGTCTACAAGGGGTTGTAGTAGTGAGCAAAGGGACAGGAAGCTCGGAGGTGTGCTGGCAGGTCCAGGACACATGGTGCCAGAGCGGGCGCAGGGACTCTTGACTTCTCCTCCAGTCCCTTGAGTACCCCTGCAGGCCTGCTCCTCCATTGTCTCTACACCCCACTTGGTCAAACAGACACTTTTAGGAGATGGTTATTTGCACTTTCTGAGCTCAAGGACTAAGTAGTCAATGTCAGATATCTAGGTCATGGTCTCTTACAGTCTTGCTGTCCAATGTGGGGTGCATTTGTGGAGAATCACTGATTCAGAACATGGCAGGGGCCAGAGCCCAGGACACTAACTTATCTCTCCTGGGATGGCAGAGAAGTTCTGAACCCCGACTGTGGTGATCCAGCAGACCCAAAAAATTATTGTAGGGGCTGAAAATTCTCTCCCAGGATTGAGGGGATGATTCTACATGAGTGTCTGGTTCTGGATTTTTCTTGGGTCAAAAGGAGTGGTAACCAAGAGTTTTTGAGTAACAGGGTCTGCCCCAAACTTTCCGAAGTTCCTTTAGGGACTCCTTGCATGAAAAGGGGAGTGAAGGAAAGGAATTGCCTTCCAGCCTTGGGTCCAGTTGAAGCCACGAGGAGAAGCAACAGCCTATCCATGATCACTTCGATTTTACTTCAGGTGTCCTGTCAGCGTTGTGGCTTTCTATTCCCACTGACCCTGGGGCAGAGCCCACCCTGTCCTGGTCCTGCATGCCTGCCAGTTTCCCATCAGTGTGGCCAACAGTTTCCTGACCACAAGTATTGTTCTTTTTTTTTTTTTTTTTTTTAGATTTTTATTTATTTTTATTTGACAGACACAGATCACAAGTAGACGGAGAGGCAGATAGAGAGAGAGAGAGGAGGAAGCAGGCTCCCCGCTGAGCAGAGAGCCCGATGCGGGACTCGATCCCAGGACCCCGAGATCATGACCTGAGCCGAAGGCAGCGGCTTAACCCACTGAGCCACCCAGGCGCCCCACAAGTATTGTTCTAAGGTCATTATTCCAAAGGTCCACCTGTCTGTCTATCCAAACATATGCCAACCCCTCAACTACTTTGGTTTATTTTATTCTCTGGTTGTTCCATCTTACTGGTCATCCTTAGGGCCGTCCTGTCCCTGCCTTTACTATCCCCCATGCAGAACTGGATGGGCTTATAGAAAAGCCAGTGGTGTGTATCAGTAACAGAACATTCATTTAGAGCCATCAGGTCTCAGGGCCGCGTGTTCCAGACTCACAACAGGTACTTTGCATCCATTCCCCTCAACCTTTCCAGAAGCCAGCTTGTAGGTGGCTTATCTCCCTTTACAGGTGAGGAATCTGATGCTTGGCTCAGGGTCATGGGGTAGGTGTGGGCACAGGCTGGGGTGGTCATGGAGCCCAGTACTTTCCCCTTCTCGGGCTTGGCATGAGCTCCGCTGCCCTGTCACATGACGGAGGACTCGAGGCTGGGATGTTCTGCCCTCTGCCAGGCTCTGTGCACTGGTGGTGCCTGAGCTGGCAGGAAGGCAGCAGACGCGCAAGAGGGCACATTTGCCTCACTTGTGAAGAACAGATGCAGTTTGTGGCTGGGCCTGTACCGTAATCTGTCATAAATCAGAAGTTACGCAGAGGGCAAGGAAGACCTCTCATGCATTCTGCGGGTTCTGTGTGCTTATTAACTAGCGGCTCCCTGACTTCCTCTGTGACAAGGAACCCATCACATGGCTGGGTGCTGTCAGTTCCGCATACAGCAGAGCTCCTGTTCTCTGCATGAGGCTGTCCTCCAAACTCTAGCAAGAGTGACATTTGGGAGCAAATACTCTGATACTCATTAAAAGTTTTCCTTTGAAATGCTTCCTTTGAGGCTCACCAAGAAACTCCTCAAGGTGGAAGACGTCATGAAGCTGCTGTGCTGCATCTCTAAGAATAAGAAGATAAAGCTGGCTGTCAGGTACTCTGTGAGGAGCGCCCTGATCACAGGAGGTGTGGCCTTCATCTGTGGTCTGGTCGGGGGCCCACTCGGACTAGCTGTTGGTACGTGTAAGCGTCCTGAAGGGGCAGCCAGCCTAGGGAGTGTTGTGAAAAAGTCCTTGAAACCACAAAGACAGTGCGCCTGGGTGGCTCAGTTGTTAAGCATCTGCCTTCGGCTCAGGTCATGATCCTGGGATCCAGCCCCACCTCGGCTCTCTGCTCAGCAGGAAGCCTGCTTATCCCTCTCCCACCACCCTGCTTGTGTTCCCTCCCTCCCTGTGTCTCTCTCTGTCAAATAATAAATAAAATCTTAAAAAAGAAAAGAGAGAGAGAGAAAGAAAGAAACCACAGAGACCATATAGAAGTCTCTGTCCTGTGGGAGATGTTTGTCGAGTTGAGGTTGCTTCTGTGACATGATCTTTGTGGCCTTAATTCATCCTATTGAAGACACAGCTTCTGAGAGTGATGGTCGCGGAAATGCTGGGCATTCTTTCAAATGGCATGTGTGTCATGCAAACCTGGAGGGTGCCTCTCCCCTCAGGGATATGTCCTAGCCCTCTGAAGATATCAGGGTGTCCTGGGTCCCTTGGATGGTGTCTTTTCCCTGTCTCCATTAAGTGTCACTACAGAAGGGAACCACGGAGGAAGCTGGGATTTACTGAGCACCTCTTAGGAGCAGATGCTGTCTGGCCATGTTAAATGAGCTCATTCAAGGAGATCACCCCATTCTGAAGCCAACAGTCTAATTCAGAAAAAGCAACAAACTATCCCAGGATGGTCATCCCTGTCCACCGCTTTTGCCACCCGCTTCAACTTGAGAGACAGTTTTTGGTTATGAATGAAGGTTTGGCTGGTTTTCCCATCATTTCTTGGAGCTAGGATGGGGTTGCTTTCTATGTCTTAGGAGTAGGAAGGATTCTGGTGTGTTCTGAACCATGGGCCAGGGTGGCCTCAGAGAGCGGGCTGCTGTGTGGGTCTGACGTGAGGAGGGGCTGGAATACACTTCCCGCGAGGTGCCTCAGATGGACCCTGCAGCACAGGAGAGTGACAAAGGCATGGTCTGCTGCATTGGGCACAGCAGATACATCACTGAATGCCTGCTCTGTGCAGGGCAGCCTGTGCTGGGGACGTGGGAGAGCTCACAGCACTGCCTGCAGTCCTACCATGAACACAGGCTGGGGAGGTGACTGCCTGTCTGCCCAGGTTGGCTTCTGTTTCCGGCTCCCGGCATGGCTTCCTGCCCTGTTCTGCCTTTCTGTGGCAGGATTGGCATTCAAGGACATTTCATGATGCAGAGCTCACACTGGGGAGTAAATCAGTGTGTGGGTGACCCCAGACCTTCCACCTGTACATTTCCCTTTCCCACCTGTGTATTAGGGAGTCGTGACTGCAGCTTCTCACCATCCAAGGAGCAGCTAGTGGGGGAGGAAACGTGGCCACGGCCTCCTTCCTCAGTGATATTCTTTTTTTTTTTTTTAAAGATTTTATTTATTTATTTGACAGAGAAATCACAAGCAGGCAGAGAGGCAGGCAGAGAGAGAGAGGAGGAAGCAGGCTCCCTGCTGAGCAGAGAGCCCGATGCGGGGCTCGATCCCAGGATTCTGAGATCATGACCTGAGCCGAAGGCAGCGGCTTAACCCACTGAGCCACCCAGGCACCCCCTCAGTGATATTCTTTATCTCTGTCCCTGTCCCTCCATCTAATGTGCTCAGGGGAGGGCTTGATGGGATCGTTTATCCTACAGCTGTTCCCAGATGCCATTGTGGGAGCACATATCTTATTTAGATTCTGTCAGAGCTGGTAGAGAACAGGATATCTGCCAGGGGAACCCGGGGATTTGCTCCTTGAAGCCACTAGTCGTGGGTGGAGCATCATTTTACCCAGAAAACCAAGGAATTTTCTCTTGTCCAAAGAGTTAGTAATTTGCTGGTTGATATTCCTGGCAATTTTTTGAATGAAGTGCTCCTCTAAATCAAATATTGACGTTCTCATAAAGGTTTAGTGCAGATGAGTGCATCTCTCGTCGGCGCTAAGCACTTCACAGATGTTGTGGGGAGAAGTTCAGTAAAACTTGTAAATGACTGATTTCCCCTCCCTGAATCCTCCCTTCTTTTGGAGCAGAAGGGAAGGGTGACCAGGGGCAGCACTCAGTCTCCTGGGCCTGATGCTGGCCTGGGCTCAGCCCCAGGGGATCTGTGTGCCTCCAGAAGCCTCCACCCTTGGCTTCCTGAGAGGGAGCAGCTTTTACTGCTTGTTGGCTGGGTCCAGCCCACTACCGGGTTCTCTCTGGCCTGGGCTGTATTCTCTCAGATAAACCTCTAATTCTGCAATAGTTGTAGAATTAGAGACAAGTTGGTGAGACCGTGCAGAGAACGCCCACATATCCCTCACCCAGTTCCCGTAACATTACCACCACGGTGCACTTGTGAAAAGTAAGAAACCAACACTGACGCGTCCCTACTAACTGGTCTCTAGACTTTCTTTGTACTTTGCCCGTTTTTGCATTACGATCTTTTCCTGTCCCAGAATCCAGCTCAAGGGATCACAGAGTATTTAATCCTCATGTCTCCTTACTTCATCTCCTCAGCTCTGTGACAGTGACTCAGACTTTGGTGCGTTCGTGGCCTGGGTACTGATGAGGAGTCCCCTATACCGCAGACAGCAGTGGAGTGTCTGTCTCATAGCGCCATTTCAGGGACATGTGACACCCACAGCCTCCCTGACTGTGTCCACCTTATCACCTGGTTAAGGTGGTGTTTGCTGGTTTGTCCACTGTGGAGTCAGTGTCTCCCCTTTCCATGCTCTGCTCTTTCAGAGAGAGTCACTAAGTCCAGTTGGGCTGCATCTATTAATATCTGATGACTGATATTTAATAATCATGGAAGCTTTTCCAGGATACACATGTGGGATTCCGTGTGGTAGCAGTGGGCTGGCGAGGGGTAGCCCCCGCCCCTTAGACACAACCCCATTCTTCATCACCCACAGGCTCACTCAGTCCTCTTCACTTCTCCAAGCTACCTGCCTGCCCTCTGAGGGTGCCTGAGTTTGAGACCCCTGCCCCAGGGCGCCTTCCTTAGCAGACCTGCCCCCACCTGATCAGATAGAACTTTCCATTGACATAAGGGCTTCAAGTCCCAACATCGTGCATCTGAAATTTGATCATAAATATTTACCTTTAAAAATAATGGTTTTGCCCTTTTGGGGTCAGAGGAAGAGAAATAGTTGAATGAGTTATATTCGACAGTTATCATCATATAGCTCTTGAGGGCTGGCATGAAAAGCAGTTGCTTCCCGAGGAAAGGTTCCCTTCTCTGTCCCCAGGTCCTTTAACCCCGGGATTTCACTGGAAACCTCCAAAGCTCAGGGCAAAGAGCATATTATGGAGAAAACTCAGCCTCACCACTGAGATGATTCTCCTTGCAAATGCACTGGCTTCTCAGCTCTGTCCTTTAAGATGAGAGTTTTGTGGGAAGCAGGAAACCTGTGGACCCTAGAGAAGATTTCAGTTCTCAGAGCTGTGCAGTGGGAGATACTTTGTGCTGCATCTGTGAGTATAGAGCTTAGGGAAGGGCACGTATGGGTGTCAGTTATCTGAGCCAAATGGACTGAGGACCCCAGAAACCCTTGCCGCCTACACCCTGGGGTGGAGCGGACACGAAGCCGAGCCTGTTCCCACCCGTGTGTGCATGTGCTCACTCGTCACGGCGGTGGACGTGCTCCCAGCAAGGGTCTGAGGCCACCATTTATGAATAAGGACCAACTAACTGAACCTTCCTTGTTTTCTAGGGGGGGCTGTCGGGGGACTCTATAGTGCATGGATGAAAAGAGGACAGTTCAAGCCGATTCCTGAGGTCATAATGGAGCTGCCGCCCAGTGAGCAGCAAAAGCTCTATAATGAAGTCATGGCCATCCTCGGGCACCTGTGCTGGATGGACACTATGGAGCTGACCATGCTGGTCATGAGCAGCAAAGCTCTGAAGCAGCAGCTTCTGGCCATGGTGAAAGAGTTCCTCAAAGGCCTTGCACATTGACTACAGACCTCCTCCTGGGAAGTGGAGGTCACTTAGATGATTCTTTGACCCATAGGATGGTGGGCCATTTAGACGCTTCTCCTTGGGGGCACCTGGGTGGCTCAGTGGGTTAAAGCCTCTGCCTTCGACTCAGGTCATGATCTCAGGGTCTTGGGATGGAGCCCCGCATCGGGCTCTCTGCTCAGCAGGGAGCCTGCTTCTCCCTCTCTCTCTGCCTGCCTCTCTGCCTACTTGTGATCTCTCTCTGTCCAATAAATAAATAAAAGCTTTAAAAAAAAAGCAAAATGAAACAAAACAAAACAAAAAACCCCCATGGTAGATGGTTCTCCTAACTCATAGAGGTGAATGTGGGGTTGGGGAAAGCCTCACCCATTCATTGCTCATGTATTGGGCCCAGCTGTCCCAGACCCAGGGGACACGGGGTCCTAGTCAGAGTTCTAGCCCCTATGTCAGCTGAAGTCCCTCCCCTGGCCACCCTGCCTTCATTCCTGGGAAAAACCCTGACCCAACTTCTGGGCAGTTTCGGGTCAGACGGAGCAGATCTTGCTGAGCGAAGTCAGTGTGGACTAGCTGGGTCCTGGGGTGACTGTGATGGGCGCTGGGCCTGAGAGGACAGGCTGGACCTCAAGTCTTATCTCCCCTAGGAGGTAAGAGCACTTTCCGGGCTTTCCCCTCAGGCTCGCCTCTTGGCTTCTGTGGTTTTAGTATTCTTACTTCTGTGTTTCCTTGGCAAAAATCTTCATTTTTAAAAAAATTTCGAATAGGTGATACCAGCCTGGTACTTTGAAGACTCCAGATGGTACAAATGGAAATCAAGGCTTCCTCTGGCATGAACTCTGCCCCAGGCCCTCCCCAGAGGCAGCCCCTGTACCGATTTCTTGGGCATTCCTTAACTCAGTTTTTACGTAGTCTTTGAAAACCATTCATTTCCTTTTATTTGTCAATAATGTTTATTGGTGAAAGTTTAGAACAATCTATCCAGAAAAGGATAGTGACAACATGACAAATTTTACCACCCAGAAAATCACTCTTACACATTTGGTATGTTTCATACAAACCTTTTAATGCTATGTATGCGTCTTTCCGGCATATATACATTCTCCCTGTTTAGACCTGTTTGAATGCTTTCACCAATTAACATTTAATAACATTTGTGATGTAGTTTAAATTCCTTGTAACTGTGTTTCCTGGATGTATAATATTCTGTTGTATTTAGCCCTATCCCTGGTGTGGTTTTCATTGCTGCGATGAACAGTGTTGTGTTAACATTCTGCTTGTGCTGTAGTCTGTAATAGTCTTTGGGATCGATGCCTCAAGGTGAAATTGCTGGATTAAAAAGTATGTAATATTTTTTATTTTTAATTTAATATTTAAATTAAATTAATATTTAATTATTTAATTAAAATTTAATATTTAATTTAATTTTAATATTTTTTATTTTTAAGCTTGTTAAATTCTGTCAAAATTCATTCAAGGTTGTCACTATTGATAACTTGTTCTCCTTGCCAGGGTTTGGGGGTACACATCTCACCGCATCCTCATCAAGAAATGGGATGATAGTGTCTTCTATGTTTTTGTTACAGATTTTATTTATTTCTGCGAGAGAGAGAGCAAGAAAGAGTGAGTGTGAGTTGGGGGGAGGGGCAGCGGGAGAAGCAGAGCCTAATGTGGGACTCAGATCATGAACTAAGCTGAAGGCAAATGATTAACCAACTGAGCCACCCAGTCACCCCAGGATGATAATGTCTTGAACATTATTGATTTGATGGGTGATTACAGACATCTTGGTTTGATTAGTTTTTCTTTGCTAGTGGGTGTGATAAGGCTGGGCTCACCTGTTGGTGGCCATCTTCCCAGGTGGAGTTGAAAGCCCCCCAGACCCTCATTGCTAGTTCCCAGCAGAGGGTGAGGTGGCCCCGGCTTGAGCAGAGGGCTGGCTGTGGGTTGGCCCCCTGTGGTTGGCTGGGCGATGGCAGCAAGATAGGCAGGAAACAGCAGTGGGCTGCCAGCAGGGCAAGGAGGCAGCTGAGGAGGAAGCCTTGGTGGGGGGACCCAGTAATTATAAAAAGAAACCATCTATTCTATGAGTGTTAACATGAACTTTTTTATTTCTGATTTTTGAGATGTTGGGCTTGGAAATAAACATGACTGAGGTGTGTTGCAATGCGGGGCAGAGGCTATCGGGTTTGGAAGGAAGTGATCTCCTCCCATTACTTATTATAAGGTGCCTTCTGGAGGGCAAGTAGGGGCATCCTCTCTGTTTTCCCTCCCTGCCTTCCTGGGTCACCTGCAGGGCCAGCATGTGCTCCCCAAGGAGACCTTTTATGAAATTCCCTGGGAAAGAGAGCTGGGGTCTTCCTGAGGTTTTAATAAGGCATCAGCCACATCTCCTGCAGCCTTTTTTGCGTATAAACCTGAATGTCTCTAATTCTGAACAATCAACATATGACAACTAAGAAATGCCAGGATTTTTCTATACCACACAGGGAAAGGGAAGCTGAAAAGTGTTTCTCTAGACTATGGAGATGGTGACTGTTCTTTAATTTGTGTAAATTTTAAGGGAAGGACAGTACTCATTCTCATTTGCAACTGAGAAAATGCCAGGATAATATCCAGGAAGCTTGTGTTACATAACAATTAATTGGTAAAAATTAAAAAAAAAATGTTCAATACCAGAACTGGCAGAAAGAGGCAGCCACCTCACAGAGCGCAGGCGCGTAACCACGGGGCGCCTGAGGACGTACCTGGTGATGCCTTCCACTGGGAGGGTGATTTGAAGAAAAAAGTCACAGGAACCATAAAACTGTATATATTTCCCAGTCAACATATTTCACTTCGGGGGAAACACTACAACAAAATAATTCAAGTGGAAAGAAGATAGAGATAGTCATAGCACTGAGGTTTACGGCAGCAGGAGAGAAGAGAGCCAGCCCAGGGCTGAGCAACAGGGACAGAGTCAAGCTGCATTTGTGCAGTATCATGACCGATTTTAATAAGTAGTAAATGGGGATGGGTGTGTGAAGTTCAGTAACACTGCTCCGCACACATTATTTACCTTACAGCAATCTCACACATGCGTGCATGCGAGGGGGGAATAAAGAGAAAGACCAATTGTAACAGGTGCTGGGGACCTACCAGCTTCCCGAGCAATAGGACCATGGCTAATAGGAAGCAGAGCAGGAAGCCGACAATCTCCATGTTTGGGAATCTTGTTCCTGGGGCAATTCCAGTGTTGGAAAATGGGCGTTACTTTTCTGTCCCTAAGCCAAACAAGAACCAGCCTGGTCCCCAGCTCCCCGGGGCTGCCTCCCAGGGACAGTCCAAGGCTACCTGGACTGTGTCCCGACAAGGCTGTGTTCTCACGAGTCTACACCAGAGGCCCTACCTCCTCAGAGGCACAGCCCCGCTGTAAAAAACGCATGTGTAAGGCACATCCCCGGGTGGCAGAACAGGCGCCCATCAACCACAGCACAAGGGCCTGCCATGCTGGGAGCCGTTTTCAATGTGGGGTCCTCTCTCTAGCGTCTCTCCAACAGAATCTCATACAAGCCACAAATGTGAACCACATATATAATTTTAGATTTTCTAGTAACCACATTTTTAAAAGTAAGAAGAAACATGAAATTCATTTAATAATTTAACCCCATATCCCAACATATTATTATTTCAACATGTAATTGATATAAAAGATTATTGAGATCTTTTCCTTTTTTAAAAATATTAAGTCTTTGAAACCTGGTGTGTATATTTTGCACTTGTAGCATATCTCCATTCTGACTATCAACGTGTCAACGCACGTATGGCCTGTGGCTACCATATCAGGTATGACAACTCTGTAAGATACAATGATAAGAAATGTAAAGATGAAAGATTTTTCTTTTCCACTTGGTTGCCAGTGATGTAGACATCCCCTGTAAGATCTGGGGGCCTCTTTCTGTCCCTTCTCTGTTGTGAAGTTCAGCATCTGGGCTTCTTGGAGGTCAAGAGTAGGTTGGATGGTGCTGTTGACTGAACTGTGTGCATGCCAGATTCATATGCTGAAGCCCTAACCCCCCATGTAATGGCATTTACTGGTACCATTACTGGTGGTGGGGCCTTTGGGAGGTGATGAGGATCAATGAGGCCATGGTGGGGACCCCAAAATGGGATTAGAGCCCTTATGAGAAGAGACACCAGAGACCTCACTCACTCTCTCTCTGTTTTGTGAGGACACAGTGGGAGGACAGCTGTCTGTAAGCAAGGGCTCCCATCAGAATCCAACCATGCTGGCAACCTGTTCTGGGGCTCCCAGCCTCCACACTGGGAACAGTAAATGTCCATTGTTAAGTACAAGTCCACTGTTAGTTAAGTACCCAGTCTTTGGTATTTATTGTGGCAGCCCAAGCCCACTGAGACAGATGGGGTATTGGGGGAGTTGAGGACTACTGGTGACTCCCTCCCCACCCTCTCTAATTAGATTTGGGGGTGATGGCATTGTCTTCCTGTGTTGAGAAGACAGGCTGGCCTCTGCATGACTAAAGATCTCCTCCTTGCAATGACCCTGACCATCGTCAGGAGAGAGCTGCTACCTGCAGCCACTAAGAACCAGCTTTCTCGGGCGCCTGGGTGGCTCAGTGGGTTAAGCCGCTGCCTTCGGCTCAGGTCATGATCTCAGGGTCCTGGGATCGAGTCCCGCATCGGGCTCTCTGCTCATCAGGGAGCCTGCTTCCCTCTCTCTCTGCCTGCCTCTCTGCCTACTTGTGATCTCTGTCTGTCAAATAAATAAATAAAATCTTTAAAAAAAAAAAAAAAAAAGAACCAGCTTTCTCCTTACATCCCAGCACAGAGAGCCCTCAGAGGCCTTGGATCCCTCCATTCTCTCCCACTGCACCTGTTTCAGTTCATCATCGCTAAGCTCAGAGGGGGCGGCAATGTTGCTGGCAAGTATCCTGCATTTTCCCAGCCTACTTCCACTCCCACTAACCTCTTCCTCCAGCTCCCAACCCTCGTCCTCTGCTTCTCTGCAGTACTGACTTGATGCCTGTGTCACTGCAGAAAGGAGAGAAAGTGCACTGCTGACATCAGTGCCCATCTCTCCTCCTAGTACTAAACACTGACCTTGACCTTGACGAAGCCAGCCCCTCTACTGGGCACCCTTCTCCCTCTGGAGGCTGCTGCTCCAGTCATTCTCCTCCCCCTTCATCACCATTCCCAGTTCCGTGCAGGGTGTGGTCCAGCAGTACACACACATGGGTTATTTCTCCCACAGTAAAAAAAAAACAAGAAAAATGTCAACAAGTTATTGGGATAATCCCACGGTGAGTAATTGTTTTTACAACAGATGTTTCTGGAACAGATGTATAACCACATGCAAAAAAGTGAAGTTAGACAACCCTCATCTTAAAACATATAAATAATTAACTCAAAATATGTCACTTCAGAGGTGAAAACAGGGATAACTCTTTTTGACTTTGTATGAAACAATGTGTCTTATATATGACAGAAAAACACAAAGGACCAAAAAAAAATAGATAAATGGGACTTCATCAAGATTAAAATCTTTTGCTCTTTGAAGGACACTGCCAAGAAAGTGAAAAAAAATGCAGGATGGGAGAAAATTACAAATCAAGTATCTGATAAAGGACTAGTAGCTAGACTATATAAAGAACACTCATAGCTCAACAATAAAGAGACAAAAAATCCAGTTCAAAAATGGGGAAAAGATTTGCATAGACATTTTTCCAAAAATGATATTCAGATGGCCAATAAGCACATGAGAAGGTCCTCAACATCATTAGTCATCAAAACCACAGTGAGACACTGCTTCTCCCCTACTCTGACAGCTAGAATAAAAAAGGCAATGACAAGTGCTGCTGAGGTTGGGAAGAAATTGGAACATTTATACTTTGCTTGTGGGAACATAAAATGGTGCAGCTACTTTGGAAAACAGTTCGGCAGTTCCTCGAAATATTAAGCATAGAGTTACCATAATATCAAGTAATTCCAGTCCTAGGTATATGCTGCAGAGGACTGAAAACATGTCCATACAAAACCTTGTATATGGATATCCATTAGCAGGATTTTTAACAGCCAAAAGTGTTTGCAACTTCAATGCCCATCATCTGATGAATGGATAAATAAGATATGGTCTATACATTGTATACAAGATGCAAGGGGAAATTATTTAGCTAAAAAAAGAATTATATATGGATACATGGTACAACATAAGAGGAACTTGGAAAGATGCTAAAAGGAAGAAGCCAGTCACAAAGGACCACAAATGATTCCATTCACATGAGATGTCAGAATAAGCAAACCAATAGACTAATGGCAGATGGAGGGTAGTCAGGAGCTAGGGGAGGGGAGAATGGGCAGTGGGGTTTCTCTGCGGGGTGGTGAAAATCCCCTGGAATTTGACAGTAGGATGGGTGCACAGTCTTATGAATACACTAGCAATCACTGAATGGCCCTCCCCCTGCCCCTTCTCTTCCTCTCTCTCACTCTTTCTCAAATAAATAAAATCTTTTAAAAAAGAAAAACAACTTTTCCATCTCTAGCCACTGCTCCATTTCTCTCTTTCCCCTTGCAGTGAAATTCCTCAGATGACTTCACCAGTTTGGCTCCCATTCTCTGGGTGCTTTCTGGCAAGTCCCTGTTTCCACCACCCCACTAAATGGTCTCCAATCATGGTGGCCACCTTGTAGGTAACCACTGCAAGTGGCGTCAAGTTACTGAACACAAGCTGGTTCTTGGTCCTCCTGCCACCTGACCACCCCCTGGGCAGCGTCTGGCAGGCTGCTCCCTTATGCTCACTGCTGCTGCTGCACTGCCCCAGCCCTCTTCCCCCCTTGGCTGGCTGTTCCTCCTTCTCCACCCCTGCTGCTCCCATGTCCACCCTCTCCTGTGGGGCTCTAGTTTCACACAGTGCTAGTCAGATCAGACTTCCTTCCTGGCTCTATTCCCTCCCCCATAACAGCTCATTTGGTCTCCAACTTTATACCTGGAAACTGAGCTTCTGATACCCACACTCCCCACTCAAAGATCACAACAAACAATCACTATAACCAGCCAGGACCTGCTTCATCTCCCTTGCTTCTCAGTCATCTCCAGCTGTTCTCTCCCTCTCTTGTTCTGTCAGCCACACTGGCCTCTCCCAGCTCCATTACCAGGCACGGGACATCCCCACCCCAGGACATTTGTACTTGTGGCTTCCTCTGCCTTGGACGTTCTTCTCCCAGATATCTGCCTCATTTCCTTCAGGTCTTGACTCAAGTTCACATTTTCAGTGACACCTTGCCTGGCTACTCGATCTGAGATTGTAGCCACCCAGCCCCCACTGCCCCCCTCTCTGCATTGTTGTTATCTGTAGACTCAGTCCTTGTAACATCCTCCATTATATACTTATTCCCGCCCACCTCCACGGAGAGGACCTACATCAAGAAGAAAAG
>NW_022631002.1:36978093-37073167 GCF_010015895.1 Lontra canadensis
TTAAAGGAGGAGCCCCTGAGAGGTTTGGGACTGCTGGATTTTTTTTTTAAAGGGTCGTTGGGTTTTGGATTGCTGAAGTATCAGATTTGGAAACTGAGAGGAATCCTGCACTCTGTGCAACCACTCAACAGCCGTGGCTTCCCCTCCCCCCACCTGCCTCTGCTGTGTCGATATTTACTCCTTCCTGTGCGTGTGTGTGCCCATGCGTGTTGTTTGAAGTCTGCACCTCCTTGTCACATTTGCGGGCAGTGTAGACCCGTTTCCCATCGCGGGTGTCCCCCTGAGGCTCTGACCAGGCCAAAGGGGAAAACCAGAAACACAAGAAGAGAAACACTGTCCTTTGAAAAACACTTCAGATGGATGAAATAAATGTTGCATTAAAGATAATCTTCAGAATGATTTATTCACAACTACTTTCTCGAAGAGGGTAAAGCTGAGAGGCCTCTGACAGCCGGGGATTGTCAGGTTCCATCTGGGTCATGCATTCATGTGGGGAACTAACTGCAAGCAGACAGGATCCTCGCAGTCAAGGGAGTTTTGCCAAGGGCTGGTTCCAGCAATCCCTGCGGTTCACTCACTACCTGACTGGGCTCATATGAGTGCTCTGAGTCACGCTGACACAGTCCTCGAGCTCCTCTGTAAATATGCTTGAGAAAACTCTTATTTTGAGGCAAGGTGGTCATATGGGACTTGTGGTCCTCTGACCTCGAGCGCCTTGATAAACATTCTTGTTATTGAACTATAAGTTTCTCATGCATGTTGGGGCTCCACTTGGTCATCAGCCCACGGACACCTCCCGATCCCAGCTTTTTGTCTCTTGTTTTTCTTAATTCCTCACCAATCTCTGTTGGTCTTCCCTGGGACTTTTTCCTCTGGTCCAGGACAAGTGGTGCCCCCAAACAGGGACCTGAGAATGAGAAAATGCCTTTAAAGTGAAAAGTGAAGAGGTGAGGGACATCCCTCCTGCACGTGCAGTAAGTTTTTATTGTGGGGAGAGAGTTAGTCGGGAGTAATAAATTATGGGACAGCTCAGCTCCAAGGCAAGAGAGCTTTTATTTTTTTTTAAAGATTTTATTTATTTATTTGACAGACAGAGATCAAAAGTAGGCAGAGAGGCAGGCAGAGAGAGAGGGAGAAGCAGGCTCCCCGCTGAGCAGAGAGCCCGATGTGGGGCTTGATTCCAGGACCCCGAGATCATGACCTGAGCCGAAGGCAGAGGCCCAAACCACTCAGCCACCCCGGCACCCCAAGAGAGCTTTTTGTACATATGTTGAAATCTATGTGTGAGGCTCGAGGCTGTTGGGTCCACACTTTGTAATTGGAACATTTTTTGCAACATGGCGAGGACATTTGTTCCTCGTTTTCAGAGGAGGGCACAATTAATTCAGCTACTCGGGAAAAGGTTGGCCATTGTTTGCGAGCTCCTTATGCTGTTCATGGCCCCATGTTCGTATGTCTTGATGAGGGAACAGAAGGCTGTCTGAGGACAAAGCAAAGCTGACACCCTCCAAACTTCCCCCACCCCCACTCCTGGGTGGGACATATTGTGACATTCTTTAGGAGTCTCCCAACTATCTTAATATTAATACCTTGCTAGAGGGAAAAATGACCTTGACAATAGCAAGGCTTCAAGGCCTCAGGCATCTTGTAGGTCCTCTTTAGCATATGAAAGTTCTATTGAAGCCTCCCTTTCCCTTACCTCTCCCCACCCCCCATGGTACATAACCTGCCACCCCTCACCACCCAGGACAGCAGCTCTTCCTGCCCACGGGTCCTATCCTTGTGCTTTAAAACCACCATTTTGCACCAAAGATGTCTCAAGAATTCTTTCTTGGTCATCAGCTCCAGACCTCACCCCACCGAACCTCACCTAGATTCTAGAACTTCATCATTTGGCACCCGAACATGGGGCTGTGAGTCTTTACATCTGGACGCTGAGCTTCAGTGCAAAATTGGAGTACTTTCTCTCCTCTTCCTTTACTCTCATTTCAGGGACTTTTCAATGAGTATGGTCTTATTGGAACACTTGCATGTTGACTGCTCAGGCTGTAATCCTCTAGCCCATGGCTATTCTGCGGGGAGGAGAGCATTTTCCTTTTGGAAGGTAGTACCCTGGCTGGAATGGTAATAAGACCTAGAAACTTGATGGCCTCTCTTTATTCCTGTTCTTATACAAAGTTCTCTGTCTTGGACAAGGGACAGCCACCTAAGTCACCAGGACGGCTGCCAATCTAAAGACTCCTGTGTGAGGTTTTCTCCTGATTGATCTAATGTGATCCCCTCCATATCCCTGGTCTAGCCACTTCTGGCTGCGGGACCTCCCCTGGGAGTGGCCAAAACCAGTACCCAATTGAATTAAAATGCAACCCAGGACCGTTTCCTATGGAATTTGGTTGTACGGACCACATGTGTTGGAATTTTGCATAGACCATGATGGATTTCAGTCTTTACTGTTTCTTGTCAGTGTCTTCTACAAACTACTCCAAGCTACAAAATTGGGTAATTTCCCCTTGCCAAACTTTTCTAGTATTTCCATGGGTTAAAAAGGCAAAACAGTATGCAGTCTTCAGGACGGACGATGGCATGGCATGGCACAGTATTTTGGTCCATTCACCAGACACCCATTGGTAGCCTAGGATGTGACGGGGAAGGGTAGGGGTGCCAGCACTCCTCCAGGGCCTTTTACGGCAGGAATGCCATCCCGGGGAAGGCAGGATTGTGATCATTAGTGATGTCTTGTTGAGGGACGCCTGATGAAGTTCTAGAATCTAGGTGAGGTTCAGTGGGGTGAGGTACAGAGCTGATGATTAAGAATGAATTCTTGAGACATCTTTGGTGCAAAATGGTGGTTTTTTAACACATGGGAACAGGACCTGTGGGCAGGAAGAGCTGCTGCCCTGGGTTGTGAGGATGGCAGGTTATGTACCATGCGGTTGGGGGAAGGTAAGGGAAAGGGAGGTTTTAACAGAAATTTCATATGCTAAAGAGGGCCTACAAGGTACCAGATACCCGAGGTCTTGCTGCATTGATGAAGGTTGTCTTTCACTTTGAGCAAGCCAATAACATCAAGATAGTTGGGAGATTCCTAAAGAATGCCACATTTGTCCCACCCAGGAGTGGTGGGGGTGAGGGGGAGATTGTGAGGTGTCAGCCTTTTGCTTTGTCCTCAGCCAGCCTTCTGCTCCCTCATCACACCTCAGGTCACTTTTGACACAGGGAACCTCTGACATGTCCTGTGTGGGACGCCACCCAGGAGTCAGGGAGATTTGATAATGGACCTTCTTTAGTTTTCTGGGAGCATGGCCTCAGTAGGCTTCTTCAGTTCCCAAGGACTCTACCTTGAGGTGCCGTTTAACCCACTGGAAATAATTTGGATTGCAAAACTTAGGAAAGGACTGAGCTCCTGTAACACTGCATGGCCTCAGTGGGATCTATCCATTAGATGATCTCTGCAGAAAATAGGGCAAATGGACCTAGGATACTTCATTGCTCATACCTAGGCCTTCATTGCTCTACATCAGGACCCCGACCTAAGGACCTTTTGCAGAATGTGTTTGTTCAAATGAGTCAGCTAGTAAACTCCCTCCTGACATATTGGATGATAATTACATAAATGAGCCTTCAACTAGTAAACCCAGGTTGCTGGAGGATACACAGGCCATTCCTAGCAAAGAGGACTCTGACTTCATCTCTCTCTGTTCTTCCTAATAGATGTGGGGTTTCTCCCTCACTCATTTCCCATGTTAATGGGAATAACTGGAACCAACTAGGGTTAGTCTAACTCGAGAAGGAGACTTGAAGGAATACTCCCAAGCAGCTACCAAAACTCCCTTTTGTTTTTCAGAGAAATTCCCTGTCTTCTCCGGCCCGATGTGGACTGCCTGACCCCGCCCCCCTTGTTGGCAGGAAAGCATGGCGTCTGCTCCTCTGTTGGGGCTGATGAGCTCTAAAACCGGGAATCCTTTCTCTGCCTCCTGGCGGCACTTTGTTCTTCTGTCTCCCCTTCTCCTGTTTCTGCACCAACGTGTGTGCAGCCTGCGTGACCGGCCTCTAGACCATGCACCACGGGTCCTTCTCTCTTCACTGTCAAGGAGCAAGAAGAGCACCCCCTGGACCTAACACCCCCCCACTCCAGATTTCCCCACGCACGTCTCAGGTAAACACTGAAAATGGGGTGGGCCCAGGTGGAAATAAATCAGTATTTAAACTAAGTTAAGTTTGGTTTAATTAAGATAGACGTGTCTTTGAAGCTACAGCAGTAAATGTGAAACTTTTATTCTATGATTTACTGAAGGTCAAATAACCTCATGTTACCTCTGTTGGCTTGTTAGCAAAAAGATGACTAAATTGATGGTTCATTGTCTGTCTCAAAGTTTTCATGGGTAATTGTTGAGAGAGGTTTCAGAGTCATTGGTAACCTGAAAGTTATAAAGTTTTGCTTGGATGATAAATGGAATTAATTTCATTGGACATCTAGGTCTTTAAATAGGATAAAATGCTAAGTCATTAATTACTAGACATAGGTTTGTGCTTTTGACTTACAGTAAAGAAACTAAGTATATTTAAATCTGTTAGTAAACATGTTTTGTGCTTAACTGATTCATAAAGAATTCTGCTGTAACAGTTTACAATTGATTAATACTTAACTGACTAGAGAGACTTAGGTGTTTCTAAGAGTACAAAATTCTAACTAAGACTGATGGAAATAAGGGAAACAACTCTGTATATAGAAATATAAGGAATGGGAATGCATTTTGTTTAAGATAAAAGGTAATTTTGTTCTAAATGAGGTGGTTTTTTGGAAAGAAATGGCTTGGGACAAAATCTAAATGTAAAAGAAAGTTAGTAGAAGGTTTGTGAAGGGAAATCTTCAGAAAAAGGGTTTTAGGTGTGGTCAGGTCAGACTAAGATTGAAATGAATGGGTTTAAAGGTATATTGGTATAAGATTAAAATTGTCTCCATTCAAAAAGACAGTTTTCTTAAATTAATCTGCTGTTAGGAAGAAAATGTAAACAGTTGTTTCCTCTTTGCCTGTCCAGAAAAACCGTTTTCCACATTTTGCCTATACCAGGTCTTTAACATCTCTAATTTTACTTAGGCATGTACTTTAAAACTTTATATGATTTTAGCAAATGTTGGGGCACCTGGGTGGCTCAGTGGGTTATGCCTCTGCCTTCAGCTCAGGTCATGATCTCAGGGTCCTGGGATCCAGCCCTGCATCATGGGCTTTCTGCTCAGTGAGGAGCCTGCTTCCCTCTCCCTCTCTCTCTACCTCCCTCTCTGCCTACTTGTGATCTCTCTCTCTCTGTCAAATAAATAAATAAATAAAATCTAAAATAAAAAAGATTTTAGCAAATGTTGACAAGATTTAAATTGTAAATGAAGTCTCTTTACCTCATTATGCTTTTCCTTGGTAGGCTAAGGTACTTAAGAAATACTGTTAAACAAATGCTAAATCTTGGGTTACATTTGGGTAAATGCTATAACGATTCCAGAGGTTCTATACATTCCCTAAAGTTTTAATGTTTTGATAGATCATCACTTGATATTGTAATTATTGAAGTGTTATGTGTCAGTGGGTTGCAGGATAACGAGTTTCCTTGTCTACAGTATCATAGGGAACTCTTGAATCAGATCATTAACAATGTCCATTTCTGAAGGGGTTTTTTTTTTTTGTCATTTATAATTGTTCTAATTCTCTTGTAAAGTGAGTTTATCTTAAAGGAGATTCATAAAAAGGAATTTCAGGACAACACAGGTATTCAATAGCTTTAATATCAGAACTGAAAAGAGTAAGAATTTCCAGAACTAACTAAATCTGCATTTAAACTAAACTGGAATTAGTAACATGGGCCTAAATGAACTAAAAGATTTTAGTGTTGTGTTTCTTAATGTTATATCTCATTTTAAACATTGCTGGTTCTCTAATGTTTGCTCTCCCTGGCTAAGAAAAATTTTATTTAAGCTATCTGTGACTTACAGAAATGTCAGAATATTCATTTGTAAACAAATCAAAGCATTCAACTTTTCTCTCTACCTGAACCTTCTGAAACTCAAAAGGTCTCCATAAGTATTCTTTCTTCCATGGCAATCAGTCATTTACAGAAGTTCAATAAAAATCTATTCTCCTTGTAACAGGACACTATTGGAAACATTGATTATTTTACCAAGGCTTTGACTGGAATGTCATATTTGAGAAAGACATGCATAGACTCAGATATGACCAGACAGCTCAAAGGAACTAAGGTTTATTTTATGAAATCTGGAGCCATAAAACCCCTTGGAACTGTTGGCCTGGTACCTTGCTTACAGAGTTCCTGCAGACTCACCAGTTGTGTAAAGAATGTCACTTCCTGGCAGGTGCAGGAACCTCAGGATATTTTGGGGTCCTCAGGAAGAGGAATTCACTCAAATTGACAGGCATCACAGGTGTGTCTGATGGCAAGTACTTGCCTTGGCTTCTGGCCTGGAGAGGTTACTAAAAGTTCAACCCAGAGATTCTTTATAAGAGGTTCCAGCAAGGGGCACCTGGGTGGCTCAGTGTGTTAAAGCCTCTGCCTTCAGCTCAGGTCATAATCCCAGGATCCTGGGATCGAGCCCAGCATTGGGCTCTCTGCTTGGCAGGGAGTCTGCTTCCCTTCCTCTATCTGCCTGCTTCTCTGCCTACTTGTGATCACTGTCAAATAAATAAATAAAGTCTTTAAAAAAAAAAAAAAAAAAGAGGTTCCAGCAAAGCAGATTCTAAAAGATCTGTATGATCACTCACTGTCCTTGCTGAGCTTATGTAAATAATTAGGCCAAATCGTTGGAGCTGGATATATCTGGAAATGAGGATTATTTTAGAGAGAAAAATTGTTTCAATAACACACCTTTGTGGATGTTAAGTTATAGATTTGATTGTCTTTAAATGTTTGTTGTTTACCTAAGCTAGACAACTAGAGGTAAACTTAAGAGAAATTACCACAGTAGCTCATATAAACAATCTTCTGCTGATTATTCTGTGGGGATAATAACAGAACCCATGGGCACATAATTATTTAAACAGCTGAAAAATGGGATTAATTACCCAACACTTGTATAACTCAACTATCACCTTGACCAATTCTGTGGGGCTAGGATAATTGCCTAAAAAAAGCCAGCATACCCCCACTCCATAGAATTAACTATGGACTTGTGGAGATAATGGATGACCCCATTTTCTTTATGATTGGATTGAATGATGCATGTGGGACTCCCCTTATCTCTTGATAAGTTTTCTCCCACTTGCCAGGGATCCTTTGTAATTAAGATATTATTAAGTCTGGCCTACTCAAGGGCTTATTAATGGTTTCATCTCTTAGTCATATTTATCCTAGAAGCCAACTCTATTGAGGTACAATTGCAAACAAAGGCTTTAGCTAAGCATAGAACAGCCCTCCTCATAGAAGGACCTTCAAAGCTCACTATGGGACAGTCTCTGACTATAAAGACTTCACATCAAATCCAGGTTTGTCTTAGAAACCAAAGACCACCAATGGATGATGGAGGCTGACTTATTAAATACTGGGCTACACTTACAGATATGCCAGAAATAATACTTAAAACTTGTCACCTTTAAACCGTATGATTGAACCTGACCATTGTACTTCTCTATAGAGCATAACTGTTCAGAGGTTATTGATTTTGCTTACTCTAGTTGTCCAGATTTAAGATGCTCCTATTAAAAATACAAATGACAGTTGGTTCACTGATGACAAAAGTTTTCATAAAAAGAATAAGAAAAGCTGGGTATGCCATAGTGCTCACTAGCACTTTGCAATTGCCAAAACCTCAAAAATAAATATTAATACTGACTCCCAAATATGCTTACCTAGTCCTAAATATCCATGGAGCAATTTCAAAGAGAAGAGGTTTATTATCAAGCCATAACTCCACAATCAAATACAGGCCTAAAATTATTACTCTTAAGGCTGTACACCTACCTAAGGAGATAGCTGTAATTCACCTCAAAGGATGACAAAGTATATGACTAGGAACCAATGAAAGTAATAGAGGGTTTACACCATGCAACTAATTTGGGCAAAAAGGGCATGGATGTGAGAAAAACCTCATGAAGGAAAATTGTCCCTATGTTTGGATTCCCTTTGTCCCTACAAAGTAACAGTGGACTGCCTTTTGTTATGCATTAAAAAGATGGCCCTCCAAAACTGAATACTCTTTGATATCTTGACTGCAGTTACAGAGACCCAAAATTGGAGGACTGTCTCCTAAAGGGACCCGGTGGTTACATGACTCTAACTTGTACTCATGGCTTCCCTCAGGCAGGATAGGCCATTGTACTCTGGTTTTTGCCTGGAATCATGGATGCATTATTAAAACCCTTACTAACCTGGCCAACCTTCCAAAACTTAAAACAGTGGGGAACTCATTCTGTCTCATTGTTTTGACCAACTAACAGCATCCACTTTTGTTCCCCCTTTGGAAATACAGGATGTTGGGCATGTGGAAGCTCTTACTAAGTACATGGTCAGCCCTAAATGACCCTCAAAGTAGCATTTCTCTATGAAAATGCTATGGTGATAAAAATGTGTAAAGCAGCTTTACAAAACAGAATGGCATTGGATGTTTTAACTGCCACACAAGGTAGAAATTGTGCTATGACAAAAACAAAATACTATGTATATGTTCCAGACTATCACAAAATATTTCTTGGGTTCTGACATACTCAAGTTAGCACTTTAAACAGTCCCTCTCTCCTTTAATGATTGATTCAACTCCTGGACTGGAAAGGGATTTTTTTGTCAACTAGCAAAAAACTTCTTTGAGCTTCATTTTCTTTTTGTTACACTAATCATATTTTGCTGTTTTCTCCCATGTCTCCCCACCTGGCACCGGCTCCTTCACTGCCATAACTTCCACAGATGATCCTTTCCACTTGGGAAGATCACCTGAGCAATCTCCCATGGATTCAGCTGCCTCTGTCTTTTGGAACTCCCCTACACATTCCCCAACTGACCAAATGACCAGTGTTGACCCGAGTGGGTAGGGACAACTCTATGCCACTGTTCAGCAGGAAGATGTTACAGCTGAGACCTTCCACCTTTAACAACCTGTTGTGTACCCCAATAATGGGTCCATGGTCAAAGGAGCGAGACTGATACAAAACAAAGGTCAAACAAAGCTTTATTTCAAGCCAAGCATCAAGAATCAAACTGATCATTAAACAGACTGGTCAGGGCCACCCCTTACAGAGAGGGCGACCCCTCCCTGCCTCACAGGCTAACTTTTATGGAGCAAAGGCCATGTGGTTGGGCCTGGCCACACACAGGTAGCCAATGAGATTGTAACACACACAGAAAGCTGCAGTCATGCTAGGTCACACATGGGTGGCCAATTGAATTACAATTCACCCCATAGTAGCTATTTGAACTAGTCTATCACCATGGTTAGAATTGGCACTCAAAAGGCGGGGCCCACACTGATGAAGTTCTAGAACCTAGGTGAGGTTTGGTGGGGTGAGGTCTGGAGCCGATGACCAAGAAAGAATTCTTGAGACATCTTTGGTGCAAAATGGTGGTTTATTAAAGCATGGGGACAGGACCCATGGGCAGAAAGAGCTGCTGTCCCAGGTTGTGAGGGATGGCAGGCTATGTACCCTGTGGTTGGGGGAAGGGGAGGGAAAGGGAGGTTTCAAGGGAGCTTTCATATGCTAAAGAGGGCCTACAAGGTGCCAGGATATGGGAGGTCTCTTGGCTTGATCAATGTTGTCTTTTGGCAAGCCATTAACATCAAGATAGTTGGGAGATTCCGGTCTTGCAGGACTGTGATCTCTGCAAGTTAACTATTTGTTTCTCTTTTATGGCGGTCAGGGGTGCCTGAGGAATGTCACACAAATCACCGAGGGGAGCGGGTGGAGAGGGAGTGCAAAGTGCCAGCTTTTGCTTTGTCCTCAGTGAGCCTCCTGCTCCCTCATCAACACCACTTGGTAGCTAGGGAGACAGTATGCGTGCTCTACTGATTGGATGTCTCCACCTGACCCGACTCATCCCTGCATTCTGGCTGTTATTTCCACCTGACCTGACCCACCCTTGTATTTGGGCTTTGTTACCTGGGACTGGTTTCCGGGACTTGCTTTTAAGTAAGTTCCCATGTGGGGGGGGGGGGTCAGTTTAAGTTTTACTGCATAAACAATAAAATGGCTGTTCAAGCCAATTTAGCTCTGGCTAAATAGGCCCTTACAAACCTTAAAGATTTAAGGGTCAAAATTGTTGGGGGGGGGGATCATGAGGGAACAGAAGTCTGCCTGAGGACAAAGCAAAAGCTGACACCCTCCAACCTTCCCCCACCCCCACTCCTGGGTGGGAAATATTGGAACATTCTTTAGGAATCTCCCAACTATTTTAATGTTAATACCTTGCTAGAGGGAAAAATGATCTTGACAATAGCAAGATCGTGGTTTTCATTTCTCTGGTGCTGCCTATTGGATTCAGAAAATCGGGCAAGAGCACCCTGAAATGAAGCTAGTGATCCAGGGTCATATTTTTCAGGGACTTTTGGACACAAGGGCTGATATTTCTGTTATTGCCCAACATCACTGGCCTTCATCCTGGCCTATACATGCTGCAGTTACAGAGTTACAGGTATAGAACAGAGCAGATCTCCTCTGCAGAGTTCTAATGTATTACATTGGCAAGATACAGAGGGCCATCAGGGCTCTTTTCACCCCCATGTATTAGCAGGACTTCCTGTGAACCTGTGGGGTTGAGATGTCCTAATGGAAATGGGTGCTCGCTTAGTCAGTCCAAATGAAACTAAGCCCACAGATGTTGAATCAAGTCTTTATTTCCACTAAGGGGCTAGTAAAGAGCAACAGGGAATAATTTCTTCTGTGTCCACTTGGCCCAACATCTCCCATTAGGGAGTGGGTTTTTCCTAGGAGTCTTAGTATTTCCTGAAACCCATCTCCAAGGCACAGCTGATCCTATTATATGAAAATCAGATAACCCCATATGGATGGACCAATGGCCCCTTTCTCAGGAGAAGCTGCATGCTCTACATTTACTTGTAATGGAGCAATTGCAGCAGGGCCAAATCGAACCTTGTACTAGTGCACAGAATACTATTTTTGCTATCAAAAAGAAATCTGGTAAACAATGTTTGCTGCAGAATCTCAGAGCTGTAAATCAAACCATGGAAATCATGGGTTCTTTACAGCCTGGACTTCCTTCCCTTGTAGCTCTCCCTTCACATTTTCACCTTGTTGTTCTAGATTTGAAGAATTGTTTCTTTACCATCACTTTGCACCCTTCAGATCAGAAGTGATTTGCTTTTAGTGTTCCTTCTAATTTTCACACACCCATGGTATGATATCAATGGAAATTTCTCCCTCAAGGGATGGAAAACAAGCCTACTTTATGTAAAAAATTTTTGGCTTAGGCCATTTTACCTATCCAATTACAAAACCCCACAAGCTTGTATCATCCACTCTTTTAGCTCACCTGGATGCTAATACCACCTTAAAAATTCTCGATGATATACAGTGCTCTTTGGAAAATTTTGGGCTCTGTGTTGCACCAGAAAAAATTCAATTAACTGCTCTGTATTCTTATTTAGGACACCTTATTGCAGGATGTCATGTTTGTCCTCAAAAGTTACAGATAAGCTTAGATCATTTATTTTTTTTTAAGATTTTACTTATTTATTTGAGAGAGAGAGAATGAGAGAGAGCATGAGAGGAGAGAGGTCAGCGGGAGAAGCAGACACCCTGCTGAGCAGGGAGCTAGATGCAGGACTTGACCCCGGGTCTCAAGGATCATGACCTGAGCTGAAGGCAGCCGCTCAACCAACTGAGCCACCCAGGTGCCCATGCTTAGATCATTTAAAAACTCTAAATGATTTCCAAAAACTTTTAGGAGATATCTATTGGCTTTGCCCAACTCTGAAACTTACTACTGGTGAACTAAAACCTCTTTTTGAAATCTTAAAGGTTCTTAAAACTTCCCCTGGATCCTGCTTCACCTTGTCATCAGAGAGCTATGGGTTTAAGACGGGTGGAACAGGCTCTACAAGTTGCATGAGTTACCCGAGATAACCGTACTCAACCTTTGTCCTTCCTCATTTGTCCAACTGCATATATCCCAACGGTCCCCTCTGGCAACCCCAGGGATTTTTGGAATGGATGCATAACTTCTCACCCAGATGCTCAGTTACACCTTACTCTGAGTTAATCTCTACTCCAGTTGTTAGGGGTCGTCGACGTTCCTGTCAACTTTTAGCCTGTGACCCTCGTGTGCTTGTTGTTCCTCTTTCTCAGGATCAGCAGCAGCGGCTTTGGGAAACCTCCATGGCATCGCAAACCGTTATGGCTGATTTTCACAGACAAATTTCTTCCCGTTATCTTTCTGACCGATTGATTCATTTTGCTTTGACTACGCAATCCGTATTCCCCAAGGTTATTCAGTCTCAGCCAATTCCTGGCACGTGCACCATCTTTAGGAATGGGTCAGCTTCAGGTATTGCTGCAGTAGTAATCAATGACCATTCCATTACTCAACAGTTTTCTCTCTCATCAGCATGAGTGGAATGACATGCAGTTATAATGGCCTTTACCTATGTTTCCTCTCACCCTTCAATTTATGTACAGATAGTAAATACGTGCTCGCTGTTCTCATGACTTGAAACTGCAACTTTTGGCTCTACCCCCCATGCTACTCTCCTACAACAATTTTTAACTTTGCAAAAACTTGACCGAGCTTGCTCTGCCCTCTGCTTCATCAGTCACATTCAAGCTCATTCTCTTCTCCAGGCCCCTTGGTGTGGGGAAACGCAATAGCTGATAGGACCAAGCATGCACCTCTCCTCGCAACTGTATGGATCAATCAGGCCATTCAGTCTCATGCAATTCATCATCAAAATGCGTCCACTCTTCGCAAACAGTTCTCTCTCACTTGAGAGTCCACTCGTCATATCATGAAGTCCTGTCCTGCTTGTCCTGAATTTCTCCTTGTTCTGTCCCTTGGCATTAACCATCGTGGTTTGTTAAGGTCACCTTTGGCAGACGGATACCACTCATGTCCCGTCACTTGGTAAAGAATCTTATATCCATGTTATTATCAACATTTACTTGCATTTCCTTGTTGCTTCAGCCCAAATGGGAGAAGCAACTAAACATGTGATTGCTCATTGCCTCTACCCGTTTTCTATTTTAGGATTTCTGAAAATTATTAAAACTGATAATGCCCCTGCCTATGCCAGTAAAGCCTTTTAGTCCTTCTGTGCTGCTTTTCAAATCACATTTCGAACAGGTATTCCCTACAATCCTCAAGTCAAGGTATTGTGGAACATGCTCATGATACATTAAAACGTCAACTTCAAAAAATTAAGAAGGGGGAATTATATCCCCAAACACCTGCTGATATATTGAATCATGCTCTTTTTGTTTCAAATTTTCTGAATCTTTATGATCAGGGATCATGGTTATGGGCTCCTTCTCATGGAAGTCTCCCAGAAGTATGCTGGAAAGATCCTTTAACTGGGGATTGGATGGGTCCTGATCCCATTCTTAACTGGGGCCAAGGATGTGTTTGTGTGTTTCCTAGGTCTGCGGATCACCTTGGTGGGTTCCTGAGCGGCTGGTTCATCATCACCATGTGCCAGTGGCCAGAGAATGGGCTAATTCCCCCATTCAAGAAATTGCATCTGACCTCACAGGTAGTCATCAGTCGCTGAGCCCTGGAGACCTGGCATCAGGTTCCACCCACCTGGGGGCAGATCAAGAGGCTAGTCAGTGAGGAAGAGATTTTAAGGAGGCATGGGGGTGACCTGATAGCTGATAAATTGTTTATGGCTATGTTGGCTGTTCTTTCTTGCCAGGTGAGCCCAGTTTATGCTCATTCTTATTGGGCTTATTTTCCTGATTCCACTCTTGTGCCTGGTCACCTGGATGGATCCTAGTATTAGGGTTTTTACTAATCATGCCAGCCTCATAGTGGGGGAGAGTAACGCCTACATTACTCCTCAATGGGCAATCTTTAATTATACAGGACAGTCAGCATCACCTATCTGTTTGCGCTCATGCTCACAGGTTGATGTCTTCGATTGGGTTATGAGTCCAAAGTCACTAAAGGAAAGAATGTTATGAGGTCTACATTCTCTCAGCCTGTTCCTGAACTGCGAACCAGTGTTAAAAGAAGCTTTCTACTGCTTCCACCGCACCCTCTGCTTCACCACCTCATGGAATTCTTCCCTGTTCTGACCCTTGCCTTTGTGTCTTTGGCTCATTCCCTCCATGGCTCAACTGTTACTTCACACCTTCGAAACATCTTATCCAAGGGACTTCTGAAGAAATCTTGAACTGGTCACATTGATCTGTGGGCTCTAGAGAGATGGCTGAATGAATAACTCATGGGGGATGGGTCTCGAATGTTTTAATTGGAAAAGGTGGTCATGTACAAAGGGACCTTTGGAGATTAGCCACTGCCTTTAGGGAAATTATGGTCTCAACTACCTTTAATGGGTCAACTACCCATAACCTTATTGCTTATGTGGCTTCTCCTTATGTATTACTTCCAGGTTATTGAGGAACATGGTTATGCATTGAAATGCCTGCATTATAACCTTATTAATTGTTTGTCTAAACACAATAGGAATACAACGGTTTTCCTTCAACAACCATTTTTTGTTATGCTCCCTGTAAATCCCTGTAAAACTTAGTAAATCCTTAGTAAATCTTAGCCCTTGGTATGAAGATGCTGGTGTACAAATCTTAATGGAGATGGACAGACAATTGTCTAGGGATCAAAGGGTGATTGGCATGATTATAGCTGACCTCATGACTTTGGTCACTCTCATTGCTAGTGCTGTGGCTTCTGCGGTAGCACCCACTCCAAGTGTTCAAACAGCGCATTTTGTCAATGATTCATCTTGCAACATTCATTTTGGTATTTGCTCAGTATTCTTGTTTTACTCACATGTATGTTCTATATTTTTCCAGTATGCCTATGATTCAGATTCCAACAACTCAAACAACTTCTAATCACAACCCACAAGCTGAAATTTAAAAATAAAGAAGGGGGAACTGTGGGGAACTAACTGCCAGCTGACAGGGACCTTGCAGTCAAGAAAGTTTTGCCAAGGGCTGGCTCCTGCAATCCCTGTGGTTCACTCACTACCTGATTGGGCTCATATGAGCACTCTTGGTCATACTGACATAGTCCTTGAGCTCCTCTGTAAAAATGCTTGAGAAAACTCTCTTGTTTTGGAGCAAGGTGGTCATGTGGACTTGAGGTCCTACAAACTCTAGCTCTGTAATAAATGTTCTTATTATCTAACTATAAAATAAAGTTTCTCATGCATATTGGGGCTCCACTGGGTCATCAGCCCATGGAGACCTCCCGATCCCAGCTTTCTGTCTCTTGTTTTCCTTAATTCGCCACTGCTCTATCTCAGTCTTCCCTGGGACTTCTCATGCTGGTCCAAGACACATTCATTCAAAAGTTCCTGGACACACTGTGCACGGCCAAGTGGTGGAGGCAGAGATCAATGGGGCAGGGCCTCTGCCCTTGGGAGACTTGCAGTGGGGCAGGGGGCACAGCTGTGAGAATATGTTCATCCATGAGAAGCCAGAACTGCTCACCCCAAGCAGAGGGCATCTGGGTTGGATACCATGTCTTGGAGCACAATTTTATCACCAAAAACCACCACCCCTTAGGGCCTGGTTAGCAAAGAACTCTTCATGTGCTGCATTTAAGGCAAGACAGGAATTTTAGGGACCAGGAGGATGGAAGCTAGAGAGAGAAGAAAAAGGCCCAGTACCTGGCATGGGAGAGGGCCAGCGGAGGCTTTCTGGCTGAGGAGTGGGGCTGGGGCAGCTGAGAAAGGCTTCCAAGGACAGGGGCAGGTGATATTCCTGCCATTTGAATTACTTGCTGGGCTGCCGGAGATGTCCCACGTTTTTGGCCGTCACCCCTCAAAGTTTCATGAAGTCCACACCTTTGCTGGCAAGGATGCAAATTATTATATCCAACTTCCACGGCGGCCAATGTGGCAACATCTATCACCTTGAGAAAGGCATGGGCCCTTCTGTCCCACTAGTCCTCTCCTAGAAACTTATTCTTAGACATTATTGTATTTGTGCAAAAGGATATATGCTCATATGTATTTATTGCAGCTTCACTTACTATAGGAAATAATGGGACAGCCTAAATATCCATGGACAGATAAATCATGGACCTCCACAATGTGGCAGGGCTCAGTGCAGTGAAAGGGAGGAAGGCAGGTCCCTATGACCCAATATGGAAGGATTTCCAAGACCTACTGAGCAAAAAAGTAAGGTGCAAAAGTGTGTGTATACATGTAACTTCCTGCATGAGTATGTGTGAAAGTTATTGCCAGCATAGTTGGTAAGAAACTGATCCCAGCGGTGGCCTCTGGGGGGGCAAAGGGGTGGTGTGAACCTGTGGTAGAGGGACTTGCATCTTATACCCATGTTGTTTCCTTCCCACACTGCACAGGTGACCCTGTGTAACCAGCAGAGATTGTGGAGATGACTGCCTCTGACAGTCCACACTTTGGCCTTGCTGTCTTGGATCACTGGCTTCAGGGGAAGGCAGCTCCTTGGACCTGAGCCTGGTCAAGCAGCCCTGGGGAGATGGCCACCTAGTGAGAAACCTCCGCAGCAGGTGGCTGGCCCCGTGAGGGATTGTCCGGGCCCCGGGAAGCTCCAAGCAGACTGCAGCCCAGACTGACATCTCAACAGCAACCTTCTGAGAGACCTTGAGGCAGAACGGTCCAGCTAAGCCCCTCCCCAACTCCTCACCCACAGTAACCATGTGACATACCAAATGCTTATTATCTCAAGTCACCAAATTTTGAGATAGCTTGTTGTGCATCAGTTTGTTCTACATGCTTTTATTTCTTCTAGACATTGTACCTTGTGCATCTGTGCGTGTCCAGGCAGTGGTGGTGATCATGCTGGTCATAATCCTAACCGTCTACACCACATCGACTGTGTGTGTGGTACTACAGGGTGATCAGCACTGGGTAGTTGTGGGATGCAGAGGTGGGAATCAGCGCAGAGCAAGGAACCCTGCCTAAGTAGGACTCCCCGTAAGTGCTCAGAGAGGAGGCTGACTTCCAGGTGTGTGTGTGTGTGTGTGTGTGTGTGTGTGTGTGAAGCACACAAGCAGAAGTTTCATTCCAGCTGCCTGCAGGCCCACAGACCTTTTCTGTTTGGCTGGCTTCCTGAATTTTAAAATCTGAACTTGACACCCACCAGATTGCTAAAATTATTAATGTTGATGATGTCAAGTGTTTGCAAAGACATAAAGCAAGTGGATTCTCATAGGGTGCTGGAGGGAGTATAAATGGACACAAGTACTTTGGAAAACCATTTGGGAGAGTCTACTGAGCTCAACATATGCTATCCTATAGCCCAGAAAGTTTACTCCCAAGTGTGTATCTGAGAGGAGAGAGGGCATGAGTCCCCCAAAGTCAATGTGCAAGAATGTTATTCATAATAGTAGATTAATCAAAGCCAAGGAGGGGCTCATTGAAACCACTGATCTATAACCAATCAGCCAGCACAGGTGACAGCCTGAATTTGTGACTGGTGTCTGAGGTGGGACAGGGTCAGTCTTCCGGGACTGAGTCCTTAACCTATAGGATCTGATGGTGTCTCCAGGTAGATGGTGTCTGAATTGAGTAGAATCATGGGACACCCAGCTAGTGTCTGAGAATTTTGTGTATGTGTGTTGTGGGGTGGGGACCCATACCTTGGAACTGGGAATGTTAATGACCTGTTCCTCCTGCTGCAGAGATCATGGTGGATGGATGGTTCAGAAGCTGCTCTTCCATGCCAAGACCCTACTTCATCCAGGCTGCTCCCAGCCAATGTCTAAGCATGCAGGGTGCCAATACTGGTCTGTTCCTGTGAAATTTGGGACCTTGGACAATGTATTAGTTTGGGCTGCTGTCACAAGTTATAGACAGGGGAGCTTAAGAAGTAAAAAATTATTTCTGACTCTCCTGGAGGCTGGAAGTCTGAGATCGGGGTGCCATCATGGTTGGGTTCTGGCAGAGCATTCGTCTGGGTTGTAGACTGTCATCTCTTCCTTGTACCCTCACATGGGGGAGAGGGATAGTTAGCTCTCTGGCCTCTTCTCCTGGAGGCACTAATCCCATTCATGAGGGCTCCACCCACATGACCTGTGTACCTCTGAGAGGACCAAATCTTATCACATTGGGATTAGGTCTCAACATATGAATTTTAGAGGTGACACACTTAGTTCATGTCAGGCTATGTTGGCTCGGGGATTCCCCCATTGGCCTGACAAAGCTTCCCTGGCACTGTTCTGAAGTTTGAGACTTTTTCTACCCAGTTCTTCTTTCTATCTCTCTTTCTGGGTGTCTCACCAGCACAGTAGTCTGCAGGCTCTCCCCAACTTTCCTGGAAACCTCTTCTTTATCCTTCGTGGGTCTTCCTTTCAATTCATGAGCTGCATGTCTGCTCCTGTGTTAGTGTGTGCTTATTGGAAGACCCCAACTAGACAAAGATGTACCAGTGGTCCCCCCACCACCCAAGACCCCAACCTCCAGACTCTTTAATGTCTGCCTGTCACTCCTATGCCCTCCTTTACATCCTATAATCCTTATCTCTCTCCTCCTTTCCAACTGAGGTAATGGAAGAGATTTAATTTACCCTCTCTTCACATCTCAGGGAAACTTTCTTTTACTTTTTTTAATTAGAAATTTTAAAAAATTAGTTTCTAATTTTATTTTTTAATTGAGATATCATTGACATGTAACATCTTTATTTCCAGGTGTACAACATAATGACTCAATATTTGTATATATTGTGATCAATATACTAAGTCCCACCTCTTTATTTTTGTTTATGTTGCTTTTGGTGTCAGATAAAAAAAGTCATCACCAAGACTGATGTCAAGGAGCTTAGCACCATGTTTCCTTCTAGGACTTTCATGGTTCCAGGTCTTACAATTAAGTCCTTAATCCACTTGGAGTTAATTTTTGTTTATAATGTAACACAGTGGTCCAGTTTCTTTCTTTCGCTGTGCCTGTCAAGTTTTCCAACACCATCTATTAGAGAGACTGTCTTTCCCCCATTGAATGTTCTTGGCTCCTTTGTCATAAAATAAGTGATCATTTATGTGTTAGTTTATATCTGCACTCATGATTCTGTTCCACCAATCTATGTGTCTGTTCTTATGCCAGTACCATATTCTTTTGATGGCTATGGTTTTGTAATATGATTTGAAATCAGGAAGTGTGATGTCCCAACTATGTTTTCCTTCACATGATTGCTTTAGCTATTGGGAGTTTTCTTCCTTTCTCTCTTTCTTTCTCCCCTCCAAAACCATCAGTTTTTGTCTCAGAGTCCACAGTCTCTCATGGTTTGTCTCCCCCTCCAATTTCCCGCAACTCATTTCTCTCCATCTCCCCATGTCCGCTGTGTTATTCCTTATGCTCCAATATAAGCAAAACCATATGATAATTGACTCTCTCTGCTTGACTTATTTCACTCAGTATAATCTCTTCCAGTCAGGTCCATGTTGATACAAAAGTTGGGTATTCATCCTTTCTGATGGAGGCATAATACTCCATAGTATATATGGACCACATCTTTCTTATCCATTCGTCCGTTGAAGGGCATCTTGGTTCTTTCCACAGTTTGGCAACTGTGGCCATTGCTGCTATAAACATTGGGGTACAGATGGCCCTTCTTTTCACTACATCTATATCTTTGGGGTACATACCCAGCAGTGCAATTGCAGGATCATAAGGAAGCTCTATTTTTAATTTTTTAAGGAATGTCCACACTGTTTTCCAAAGTGGCTGCACCAACTTGCATTCCCACCAACAGTGTAAGAGGGTTCCCCTTTTTCCACATCCTCTCCAACACATGTTGTTTCCTGGCTTGTTAATTTTGGCCATTCTAACTGGTATAAGGTGGTATTTTAATGTGGTTTTGATTTTAATCTCCCTGATGGCTAGTGATGATGAATATTTTTTCATGTGTCTGTTTACTATTTGTATGTCTTCTTTGGAGAAGTGTTGGCTCATTTCTTCTGTCCATTTTTTGAAATGATTATCTGTTTTGTGTGTGTTGAGTTTGAGGAGTTCTTTATAGATCTTGGATATCAGCCCTTTGTCTGTGTTTTAATTTGGGAATATCTTTTCCCATTCCATAGGTTTCCTCTTTGTTTTGTTGACTGTTTCCTCTGCTGTGCAGAAGCTTTTGATCTTGATGAAGTCCCAAAAGTTCATTTTCGCTTTTGTTTCCTCTGCTTTTGGAGACACTCTTGAAAGAAGTTGCTGTGGCCGATGTCAAAGAGGTTACTGCCTATGTTCTCCTCTAGGATTCTGATGGATTCCTGCCTCACGTTGAGGTCTTTTATCCATTTCAAGTTTATTTTTGTGTAAGGTGTAAGAGAATAATCAAGTTTCATTCTTCTACACATAACTGTCCAATTTTCTGAACACCATTTATTGAAGAGACTGTCTTTTTTCCACTGTATATTTTGTCCTGCTTTGTCGAAGATTATTTGACTGTAAAGTTGAGGGTCCATATCTGGGCTCTCTACTTTGTTCCACTTGTCTATGTGTCTGTTTTTGTGCCAGTACCATGCTATCTTGGTGATCACAGCTTTGTAGTAAAGCTTGAAATCAGGCAACGTGATGTCCCAGTTTTGTTTTTCTTTTTCAACATTTCCTTAGCAATTTGGGGTCTCTTTTTGTTCTATACAAATTTTAGCATAATTTGTTCCAGCTCTTTGAAAAATGCTGGTGGAATTTTGTTTGGAATGACATTGATAGTATAGATTTTTCTAGGCAGTATAAATATTTAATAATGTTTATTCTTCTGATCCATGAGCTTGGAATGGTTTTCCATCTTTTTGTGTTTTCTTCAATTTCTTTCATGAGTGTTCTGTTGTTCCTTGAGTACAGATCCTTTACCTCTTTGGTTAGGTTTATTCCCAGGTGTCTTGTGATTCTTGGTGCTATAGTAAATGGAATTGTTTCTCTAACTGCCCTTTCAGCATTTTCATTGTTAGTGTATAAGAAAGCAACTGATTTCTGTACATTGATTTTGTATCCTGCCACATTACTAAATTGCTATATGAGTTCTAGTAGTTTTGGGGTGGAGTCTTTTGGGTTTTCCATATAAAGTGTTATGTCATTTGCGATGAGAGAGTTTGACTTCTCCATTTCCAATCTGAATACCTTTTATTTCTCTTTGTTGTCTGATTGCTGTTGCTAGGACTTCTAATAATATGTTGAACAACAGTGGTGGAAGTGGGCATCCTCTTCGTGTTCCTGATCTCAGAGGGAAGGCTGTCAGCTTTTCCCCATTGAGGATGATATTCACTGTGGGTTTTTCATAGATAGATTTTATGAAGTTGAGGAATGTTCCCTCTATCCTATTACTCTGAAGTGTTTAAATCAGGAATGGATGCTGTATCTTGTCAAATGCTTTTTCTGCATCGATTGAGAGGACCATGTGTTTCTCCTCTTATTGATTTGTTCTTTCACATTGATTGATTTCAAATGTTGAACCACTTCTCCTCTTATTGATTTGTTCTTTCACATTGATTGATTTCAAATGTTGAACCACCTGCATCCCAGGGATAAGTCCAACCTGGTCATGGTGGATAATCTTTTTAATATACTGTTGGATCCTATTAGCTAGGATCTTGTGAGAATCTTAGCGTCCATATTCCCCAGGGATATTGGTCTGAAATTCTCCTTTTTGGTGGGGTCTTTGCTTGGTTTGGGGATCAGGGTAATGCTGGCTTCATAAATAGAGTCTGGAAGTTTTCCTTCTGCTTCAATTTTTTGAAACAGCTTCAGGAGAACAGGTATTATTTCTTCTTTGAATGTTTGGTAGAATGCCCCAGGGAATCCATCAGGTCCTGGGTTCTTATTTTTTTGGGAGGTTTTTGATCACTGCTTCAATCTTGTTACTAGATATTGGTCTCTCCAGGTTGCCAATTTCTTCCTCATTCAGTTTTGGAAGTTTATAGGTTTCCAGGAATGCATCCATTTCGTCTATGTTGCTTATTTTATTGGCATATAACTGTTGATGATTGTTTCTATTTCCTTGGTGTTCATCATAATCTCTCCCTTTTTATTCATTATTTTATTAATTTGGGTCCTCTCTCTTTTCTTTTGGATTAGTTTATCGATCTTATTGATTCATTAAAAAAACCAGCTTCTAGTTTTGTTGGTGCATTCTGCTGTATCTCTAGTTTCTATCTCATTGATCTCTGCTCTAATCTTGATTATTTCCCTTCTTGTGCATGGATTGGCTTAGTTTTTTGTTTATTTTCCCGTTCTTTAAGGGGTAAAGACAGCTGGTCTATTCTGAATTTTTCGATTTTTTTGAGAGAGGCTTGGATGGCTATGTATTTCCTCTTAGGACCGCCTTTGCCATATCCCATTGGTTTGGACTAAAGTGTCTTCAATCTCATTAGTTTCCATGAATTGTTTAAGTTCCTCTTTGATTTCCTGTTTGATCCAAGCATTCTTAAGCAAGGTGGTCTTTAGCTTCCAGGTGTTTGAATTCCTTCCAAACTTTTCCTCGTGGTTGAGTTCCAGTTTCAAAGCATTGTGGTCTGAGAATATTCAGGGAATCATCTCAATCTTTCGGTGTTGGTTGAGTCCTGTTTTGTGACCAGGAGTTTTCTTGAAGTAGAAAGATCATCACCTCTTTCATGATGCATTCTGTTCCCATTTCTTGAGACAAAATCCAGCAGCATCCTCAAAAATGCCCCATCAAACTTCTGTGCTTAGACTCCACAAAGAGGATGAGAAAGGACAGTGCTTTAACAAATGATGCTGGAATAATTAGATGTTCAAATGCAAAAAGTCAACTTCCAGCTCTATCTCATATCTTATACAAAAAGGAGCTCTCTCCTACTAAGTCACAAACTACTAGAGCCCCAGCAACAGGCCTGGATCACAAGGGTGTTGTGCTAGAAGAAGAATCCAGACACAGAGGCTCCATCATGCATGATTCCATTGATAGGACATTGTGAAAGGCAAAACTATAAAGATGAAGGCCAGACCAGGGTTGTATCTGGTTATGTGTGGGCTGATGGCAAAGGACCAATATGAGGGTAACTGACAATTTTGGAAGTGCTTTCAGATTCTGATTGTGGTAGTGGTTGCAATATCTACATTTGCAAGAAGGCATGACACTGTAGACTAGCAGAATGCCATTTAGTTTAATTTAGAAAATAAAAACAAGTGGGGCGCCTGGGTGGCTCAGTGGGTTGGGCCGCTGCCTTCGGCTCAGGTCATGATCTCGGAGTCCTGGGATCAAGCCCCGCATCGGGCTCTCTGCTCAGCGGGGAGCCTGCTTCCTCCTCTCTCTCTGCCTGCCTCTCTGCCTGCTTGTGATCTCTCTCTGTCAAATAAATAAATAAAATCTTTAAAAAAATTAAAAAAAAATAAAAACAAGTATTAGTAAAACACATAATTATGTAATCTGTAATTTAGAATCTCCTAATACGTAGAGCAGTTCCCACATTTGTTCTTCACATGGTAGCCAATTACATCAGTATTTGTGTGTGTGTGTGTGTGTGTGTGTTTCAAAAATTTAATGTATTAGATTTTAAAAAAATGATGATCTCTGGGAGTTGGGGTCTGGCATCCATCTAGGTATTAAAGAAAATCATGCTGGAAAACTTCTAAGTTGCCTATTGTTAGAGAGAAGGGAAAAAAAGCAAGCTTCGCCTTCTGTTTTCAGGAGCTTCTTACATTCAGGGTGAATTCTTCAGCTATTTCCTGACTGGGAGGTCAGGGTAGAGACTTTCCTCCCATTCTGGAAACTCCCGGAGGAATTTTCCAAGTAGAGTATCAGAGTCTCCCTCCCCCAAACCCTGACAAGCAGAACTCAGAATAAATCAAAATCAATCAGCAAAATCAAAGACATATGACAACAACAAGCAAACCCTCACACACTAAATGAAATAAAATAGAATTAGGAAGAAACAACAAAACAAAACAAAAAATACAAAAACCAATCCAGGCATAGAATGGGCCTAATGAAGGCCCAGGCAAAATAGCACACCAAAAATCCTCCTAACGGGGGCTCTGGAGTTACAAGAAACAAGATTCAGAAATAAGCCTAGTTCTTAACACTGCCCTGACCCCTTTCCCCAACCCCCAAAGCTGTAAGGGGGAAGAAAGGGAGAGCAGGATCCTGTTGGGACAGTGATACCATCCAATCAAAGAAAGACTGAGGCCCTGAGTGGCTCAGGGAAGAGATGCAGAAATTATTAGTGGCCCCCATGCCCCAACAGTCTCCAGGGACTTTATGGAGGTAAGTCGGACCACTGAGCCTTGCGTTGATTTTTCCTGGCTGGGGAGCACAGCTAGAGATGGAAGACAGAACAATCACATCACATTGCTTTAATTTTCTCCAGCCACACATTCCCTAGGGACTTGGGAAACAGATGGCTGCTTCTGGGTCTGACCAAACCTCTGAATGTCTTCCGACCTAGACCTGCCCCGTACTTTGATTTCCTTTGATGATAATGAAAAAAAATTCTAGATCCCAGAGGCAAAACTGCCAGGACCTATGTGCCCTTGTCCCGCCCACGTGTTGGTGGTGGGAACCTCACCATCCCACCTTCTTTGCCATCCAGAGCAGGCATTGACTATTTGGTACTCAGGGGCTTTGCCTGGAGCCTCTGGCCAGACCTCTGCAGGAACTATGGGGCATCAAAGTGTCCACCAAAGGGAGAGACATTAATGCATCCCCGAAGCCCCCTCTCGCCAGGCTGTCACAGCTAACAGGGCTGTCCTGACATTATGTTATTAAGAGAAGAAAGGACAGAGAACTTAAAATTATGTAATGCAAATTTCTGTTAGGACTGGCCTTTGCATTACATAAGGGCCCTTTAAAGTGTGTATGTGAGTGTGTGTGTTTTCGTGTGTGTGTTTGTGGGTGTGTGTTAACAAAACTTTAAAATACTTAACTGCAAAACAAACAGACCAAAAAAAAAAAAATAGCAATAAAAACTCCCAAACTCCTCAACAAATTAAATCTCAGGGTTTAAATAAACCAAACAACACAGAGCCCAGAGGCTTACCTTGCAGTCCTTTCCTCATCTCCTGTCCTCTCCCAGCCAGCCACTTGGCTCTCTTTTGCTGGTTTGTATGCACCTTGTGGGCTTGTTAAACCCTTGTCATCAGTCTCAGCCAGACCTGGGCATTCCTGAGCCCCTCAGTCCCGGCGGACTGTGCGTGAAGTTAAAGACTGAATTTGCAGCTTCTTTGCAGAAGAGATCAGCCCTCCTCAGAGTGTGTGGACCAGTGCTCCAAAAGCATTGAAGGCAGTGTAAGCACACAGAAGCATTCTGAGTTGTGACCAGGAGTGATTTTGGAATATCTATGTCCTGTTTAAGAACGTGGGGCCCTTCTGGTTTTCATTCTCTTGTGTTAAAATCGCCCTCAACCCCCTGTCCCCTTCTCCCCACCCTCCATGACAGGAGCACTGGTCACATGGGGCTCTGGCTATAGTCGGGGTCAATTAGGGATTAGGGTTTCACCTGGGCAAAGGGTGTTTGATTATCTAGAGTTCAAACCTTCTTGCTAGTTTTACATTTTGTCCTGAATTCATCCTTTAAAGCATAGAACAGACTTTCCCAATGGGTAGTGCTGCATCTAACTAAAACCTGGAATGTATTTATTTGCCTTTGGTTTGGAGTATTTCTCAGTTCTGGGCCCAGAAGGCAGTTTTCCTTTCAAGGTCATAGCCTACAGTTGAGTAGGTACTCAGCAGAGATGAGAGAGAGCCAACATCCAACCTTCACTGCACTTTGCAAGCTGTGTCCTATAGGCTGCACCAGCCCAGAGGGGGCACCCTTTTTAAGTTGTTAGTGTAGAAAGGAAATGTGCAAAGAATGGAGATTCTTTTTCTATTCTTTTTGTACAACTACCTTGGGATTACTATATGCTCTCCCACTGCATAAACCTACACTTGATGCTTCTGTGGGGGGGGTCAATCTCCTGGGTCTCTTGGAGAAAAACCTAGAGATGGTCTTCATGAAATTCATCCTTAGAATCAATGTATCTCGACTGGGGACAACTCCGGTCCCCAGGGACATCGACCAGTGTCTGGAGATGGTTTTGGTGGTCACAAGTTGGGGTATCCCTGTCTTTAGTGAGTAGAGGCCAGGGATTCTGCTAAACATCCTACAATTCACAGGACGTCCCCATAACAACAAATGTACAGCCCCAATGTCATCAGTGTCGCTGTTGAGGAACTCCATCCAAAATGAACACAACAGAACCATCAACTAAAGCAGATTGTCCTGTTGCCATTCTTGGAGTGCCTGGCTCATTGCCAGCTACAGCCACAATGGCAGCTGTCCCCATGCCTATGTCTATGCTTATTTCCCATTTGCTGCTGCCCAGCTCTTGGGAAAGTAACACCTCCGTGTTGGAGCATCGGCCTGTGTCCTTTCTTGGGTCAGAGTGCAAGGGGTGACCAGGGCCCTTCCTTATTTCCATTGCCTGCAGAGAGGGTTGCAGGAGACAGTGAAGCCCCTCGGGGGAAGGGTAGTAGGGGACAGGTGCAGGAAGGCTCAGCTGCCTCCACCATGCTGGTCTCCTTGCCCTGCACCTACCTTGGTTTTCTGGGGTTGGGCCATCAGGGAGACCTGCGGTTTCCACACATACCTGTAGCCCCTCAAGCTGCTCCTTCCTGAGCCCTCAGAGGCTTGGAAGCCCAAAAGCCCAATACTGAATTTTGGAGTGGTTCTTTGTCGTTAGTCACACTCTCTTTTTCCACCCACAGCATCTCTGGTGGTCCCTGGTCCTGCTCTGTGGCTCAGCATCCTGAGTATTTTTGTGACCTGGTCTCCCTGGAGACTTAGGCCCTGAGGACAAGTGCCTGGGGCTCAGTCCCCATGTGCACACCCACAGTAATTGTTTCCGTTGTTTTGAGTTTCCCCTTAGAAGCACAGCTAGAGTCAGAGAACACAATAGAAATGTTCTGAGGCCAACTGCCTCCCATTCAACCACACTCCATAAATGCAGAAGCTGTTTTCTCTAAGAGGAATCCCTTTTGGCTCTTGACATCACAGTTGCATTTGAAAGCACTGGCGTGTGTCTGCTATTTATGGGACTTGTATCCCTCCGAGGTCTACTGGAGAAAGAAACCTCACACCCACACCTCAGCTCATGGTACATGCAGGGGTCCCTGTTTATCTAGGACAATAACTCTCAGAGAATGATCCCTTAACATGAGTCAACTCACAATCAGAGAGAAAATAAGAAAAGGAAAATGTGACTGGAACTTCAAATTTGGAATGAAATCATCAAAATGTTTATCTTCAATTTAACAAAACATGGATTATGCTTGCAACTGCCGGGCTTTCTTAGATGATCAAAGCTTGAGTCATGCTGGTTTGGAGAAGGCGTACGTTTCGGACACAATGTGTGATTGCTCAATGTGATATCCTTTGCATAATGTGTGACTCTTATTTCTTGGTCAGAAGAGTCAAGTTTTGCAAAAACATTTAATTATTTTATCAATTTTCTTAACCCATCAAAATTCAAAGCATTCTGTTTTGAAGCATCTGTCATATCATTATCTGGTTGATGTTCTCTAAAAGTTCTGGTCTATTACATTTTTTAATGAATTGTTCATTTTATCAAAATAAGACAATTTTTTAAGAAACATTTTATCTTGAATTCTATTTTTAATGCTATTAGCATTCAGTACTCCACCCGTCACATTCTCGTGTTTACTAAACAACTTTTAGGCACACCAATATTGCTCAAACAATCTTTTCTGTTGTTTTAACTTACTTTTTTTCTAGCATGAAAAGATACAGTGAATTTTTCCTCTAAAAGCCACCTTCTTCATCCCCATTCTCTACTGCAGTACCAGAGCACAGCACCAAGGGGCAAAGATTCTTCCTAAGTCCATCCATCCTCAGGGGAGTCCCAAACAGACCTATGGCCTTCCAAGTCCCACAAGCACAACCTCTGACTTGCAGGTCTGAGTTGGGGGCCCCTTAAAAATGTGTTTGAGCAGAATCATCTTAAGGCTTCGGCAGCTCTACATTAACAATAGTAACACCACTGAGCACCCACTGGGCCTTTCTGTGCTCTAGGGCATGTGCCAAGTGCTCTGGCTGATAGTTCACTCGATCCTGGCAACATCCCAATGAGGACAGTCCCATGATCAGCCCCGTATTTCATCTCATTTTGCACTGGGAAAAGGGAGGCTCAGAGAGATTACAGGATTTTGCAAAGCCATCCTCTAGAGAGTGGCAGAATGGGAGCTCTCATCCAGGGCTGTCCGACCCAAAGTTCTTGCTCCTGGCTGTTTACATGTATGAAGGAACCCTTACCTTCCCTGGGTTGGCCTCTGCTTCTTTCTGGCTGCTTCCGATTTCCCACTCGTATATGACTTGTATGGACGCCGATCCTAACCCTTGTCCTAGGGATTGCTGTCTGACCCTCAGTCTCTAGGTCTTCCAATTTTGCCTTCATCTTGTTAGTATAGCTCAAAGTAAGTGGGGTCCCACGTGGCTCCGTTTGTGTGTGCCTGTGGCAGTCACAGAAACATGGAACCACAGTCACAAAGTACTTCAGAGAACTTCCAAATCCAGGCTCAGATGCTGGAGGAAATGTTACAGGAGAAAACACAATTTCACGGTCCAGCAAAGTTCAACACTCCTCCTCTCTATCACCACTCCTTGTGCCTCCTAACACAGTGACAGCTCCCCAAGACTCCCTTTCTCCCCCACTCCCATCTCCTGGCCCTCCAGATTCTCCCTGACACTCAGCCAGACGCTGCTGTTCCTTTTCTTCCTCATCTTTCCCCATCTCAGCTCTTTATCCTGTGACCAACCTCACCTCTCAGGTATCTTCAGTATCTCTTTTCCTTTGTCTACTGTCCAGATCCAGCATGTCCAACGGTAGGTCATTGTATGTGTAAGGTTTTATAGGCGAGATAAACACGACACCAGGCGAAGTGGGCGCAAGGCAAGATTTATTAAAGACACTCTCTGGTGAAGTTTCAGGGCTCAGGAGAAGGGGAGCCAGGAAAGTCATGCAGGGAGGAGGTGGGCACTCTTGGGCGAGGTTCCGCGACTCTGGAAAGCAGAGTCGGGGAAGTTGCACTGGGAGGGAGTTGGCGGGGGTCTTTTATCTGTTTCCTGAATAGGTGTCAGGTTACCTATGGAGACGTGACCTGGGCATACATCCTTTTGGCGGGAGAGTCAAGGGTGAAGGAAAGGGGCGGGGGAGGAGGCTGGAAGATGGTGGAACTGGGTGGCCATTTCTATTGTTCCTCCTGCACTCCCGGAGCCCGCCAACCCAACATTCTGACCTAATATTCTGACCTTTTTGGTGTAATAGGGGAGGTGACTCAGATCTGGCTACTTACTGCTGGCAAAGGAGTGTCATCATAGGGTCCTTCGGATGTGGGTAGGCGGGTATAGGGATCCAGGAGGAGTCGGTTGACAGTGACCCTGGAAACCTCACTGACTCGATCCTGAATGAAATGAAGAACACAGGGGGCCATTAGTGCTAATAGGCGGATGAGAATAAGGGGACTTAGGATTGGAAGGAGCCAGGTCATTAAGGGGGAGAGCCACCATTGAAAGGGTGATGCCAGCCACCAATGGAGTCGTGGATTTTTGCCAGGGCAACAATACTGGTTTCGACTATACCGGATTTGTTGATATAATAGCAGCATTCTTCATTGAGGAATAAACAGGTTCCGCCCTTGTCTGCGGTGAGCAGGTCCAGGGCTCGTCAGTTCTGTAGGGCTACCTGGGCCACTGAGGTAACCTGTCATTGTAGGGATGCCAAGGACTCAGCTGAGACCTCCACGGCTATTCAGAGCTGTTCGGATAAATCTCGGGTAGCGTCTATGGAGTGAGCTAGGGCCCCGGTGCCCAGCCAGGTGGCCACTAGGGAAGATGCCAAGGAGATCCCAATAACCAGGGGAAGAAACACAGCCCTTTTTTGTCACAGGAGGGTTGTGGAGAGGACGGCCATTTCTGCTAGGGCTGGCACCGCCCGGGCTGGCAATCTGTGGTGACCAGCTGACTAGACCGTGTGGTGTCCCCATGGGTCCAAGTTTCCACTCGGAAGAAGTACCACCTGAACCCAGGGTCACCGGAGGGGCAGCTATGGGGGGTGGGGTAGAAGGAGGAGGGTGAGGAGAAGTGGTGTGGGAAATCTGTAACCGCATAGGCCCCAGGGTTTGGGAAGTCCAGCCATCCTGTGGTGGGGCTAGTTTTAGATTGGTTTTAGACTGGACATGGGTGGTGTCCTAGGAGTTTTGCCGCTGTGGGAATTTTGAGAATAACAGTATGGGGGCCGGTCCACCTGGGCTGTAAGGATTTTGGGTGAAGTTCTCATAGGAGAACTTGGTCCCCAGGTTTAGGGCCTGGGGGAAATCTCCACCTGTGCTGTTGGGGGCAGGGATGGTTGCATCTGTTCGAGCCCTAAGGAGGGCTCATAAGAGGGTCAGATAGGGCAGATAGGAGGGATGGAGGAGAGGCAGGCAGGTTGTGATTGAGTAGGAAGAGACTGCTGTACAGGAGCTCAAAGGGGCTGAGTCCTGACTGGCCGTGAGGAGAGGCCCTAAGGTGGGTGAGTGCTGGTGGGAGAAGGGATGGCCAAGAGAGGTGGGTTTCAAGAGTGAATTTGGTGAGTTATTCCTTGAGGATGCCATTGGCCCTCTTGACCTTACCCGAGGATTGGGGGTGATAAGGGATATGGAGTTTCCAGGTGATGTTGAGGCTCTCAGAGATCTGTTGTGTGATGCTGGAGATGAAGGCCGGTCCATTGTCCAATTGTAGAGTTCGAGGGAGTACAAACCTCGGAATGATACGTTCAGTGAGAACCACGGCGACTACGTCTGCTGTTTCCCTAGCGGTGGGGAATGCCTCGATCCAGCCTGTGAAGGTGTCCATAAGATTTAGTAGGTATCTAAAGGTTTTGTGTCGAGGCATGTGAGTGAAGTCAAGTTGCCAGTCCTTGCCTGGCTGATGCCCACAGAGTTGGTGGGTGGGTCCCTGTCTGCGGAGGCCGCCCTGGGCATTGACCACAGAACAGGTTCTGCAGGTCTGGTGTACCTCCTTAATGGTCTTTTCGAGGAGGGGGTGGTGAAAGAGAGGTCGGAGAGATTGGTATAGGGCCTTTGGACCGATGTGGAGAAACTGGTGGATGTCAGTAATGAGGGTGTGGATTAGGCTGTTCGGGAGGGCAATTTTGTCCTGGACAAAATACCATCCCTTGTCATCCAACCTGCCACTTAATGTTTTAAGAGCCTGGGTCTCCTCATTTGTGTACGAGGGACCGTGAGGAGTGGTGAGAAACAGGAGAGGGGCTGGAGAGGAGTTTAAGGCCATCTGTCAGGCAATAGAGTCAGCCTTGTTGTTCCCCAAAGCGATGAGGTCCTTAATGGGAAGGAGTGGGGGTAAACGAAGGTGTCGGCAAGAGAGTGGTGGGATTTAGGCGAGGGGAGACAGATTGTGACCTGGGGGTATTCTATGAACAGCAGGTGGTAGAGTTGGAGATGGGAAGGAGTGAGTTGTGCCAAGGATTTGTGGCTGACTAAGTCCATCAGTCGATGAGGGGAGAAGACCATGATGGGCTGTCCTAAGGTAAGTTAGAGGGCCTCTTTTGTCAGAGAAGCGGCTGCTGCTAGGGCCCCGAGGCAGGGCTGCCATCCCTGGGCGGTGACATCTAGTTGCTTGCAGAGTTAATGGGGATAAGGAGACCCTGCTGCCCGAGGCGGTCGCTGATGAGCTTAAGGCCTTGCCGGTGGGTTGCTACTACATGTCTGGAAATGTCCCATACTGGTGGGTCTACGGAGGGGAGACAGTCCAGGATAGAGGACGAGTCATAGGGAAGTAGAGGAAGGATGAGGTGAGCAGAAGTTGAGGGAGAGGGAGAGGGAGAGGGAGAGAGATGAATGGTGGCCTGAAGTTTGTGGAGGATGTCCCTGCCTAGTAGGGGAATGGGGCAGGAAGGGATAATGAGGAAGGAGTGTGAGAAGGGGAACCCATCCAGGCTACAGGTAAGGGGTGGGCTGGCCTTTGGAGTGGAGGAAGTACCATCAACTCCCATAACTGCAACTGGGGAGGGACTGCCTCCATCAGTCATCCTCCAATCCAAGAAGTTGGAAGGCAGGACTTACCGTCTCCCCCGCGTGGAGGCGCCGGGAATCCCCCGAGGCTGGGCCAGTCTGATTTCCAGTGGCCCATCATGCAGCATTGACGGCACGGCCTAGTAGACACTTTTGGATTGGGACATTGACGGGCCCGGTGTCCCTCAGCTCCGCACTTGAAACAGGCCCCCGGAGGGACGCGGTTAGGTGCTCCCTTCTGTTGACCCCTAGAACCTGCCAGCCTCAGGGCTGCTACCAGGGCTTGGGTCTGCAGTTGGACCTTCTGTTTGGAGTCTGGTTTGGAGTCTGGCTTGGCGCTTAAGTTCTGCTGCCTCCCCTCAGGAGTTAAAGACTTTAAATGCCATTTTCACCAGATCAGAAATGGGAGTTTGAGGGCCCTCCTCCGCTTTCTTTAATTTTTTCCGAATGTTGGTGGCTGACTGAGAAATAAAGTGGGTAGTTAAAACAGTCGCCCCTGCTGGAGAGGCCTGGTCCAGGCAAGTGTATTGAGTCAGCGCTTCAGTAAGTCGGTTAAGAAACATGGCTGGGTTTTCACTGGGTTCCTGAATGATTTCCCTTCACAAACCTTCTACAACTTTCCTTTGCATTCAGGTTTTGTCCCAAACAACCATCTCATTTAGGACAAAATTATCTCCTTTTACTTTCAATAAAACGTACTCCCATTCCTTAAATCTTTCTTATATATCTTCTACTTTCCTACATACAGAGTTGCTTCCTTTATTTCCATCAGTCTTACAGTTAGCAGAATTTTGTACTCTTAGAAACACCTTTAGTTATTAACCTCTAGTCAGTTATTAATTGTGAACGGTTATAACAGAATTCTTTAGATGCCAATTTATGAATCAGTTAAGCACAAACCATGCTTACTAACAGGTTTAAATATTCTTATTTTCTTTGCTGTAAGAAGTCAAAAGCACAAAGTTATGTTCAGTAATCAATGACTTGGCATTTTATCCTCTTTGGAAAAGACCTAAATGTCCAACAAATTTAATCCCATTTGTCATCCAAGCAAAACTTTAAACTTTCAGGTTACCAAAGACTTGGAAAGCTATCTCAGCAATTACCCATTAAAACTTTGAGACAGACAATTAACCATCAGTTTCGTCATTTCTTTGCTAACAGATTTTAACAAATAACAAGAGCTTATTTGACCTTCAGTAAACTTTGATTGAAGTTTCACGTTTACTGTGGATAACTTTGTCAGGAGTTCCGATAGGAGTGGGGAGGGAGAGGGGGAGGGGTAGATGAGGGCGCCGGTTCAGAAATCTTGAACATAAGGGACCTTGGCCCATCTGCCTTGGTGTCTGCTGAGGTTATTTAGGTCCATGAAAATCTGATAATTAAACGTGCCTTCCGGAGGCCATTGGGAATGATTGTCTAGTTGGTATTGTGGCCAAGCGACAGTACAGTAACTTCGTTTTTGCAGGTTCTGGTCCAGTTCCAGGGTTTTAAGATTGGCCAACAGGCCTAAAACAACCCCCAGGATGTTTTAGGGTCGAATTTGGATTGGGAGGTCCCCATGATTTGTTGCTGGGTAACCCGAGGGCTGGAGGAAGGCGTCCCCTCGTCCACCACTGGGTTGCGGAAAAACTGTGTCGACTGCCATAGAGGTTAGGACGTCTCCCAGCCTCTTGGAGTCACGGAGGTCACCTGCTGACCGGCGGGGTACGCCCTGATGCGGCCACGATTAGGGCAGGGCTTTCCCGAGGGAGGCACAGAATCAGAGGAAACTCACCACGGCTTCAGAAGTGGTGTTGGGAAAGGCAGGTCCAGGTCGGGTTAGGGAGAGGAGAGAGCCTCCCCACTGGGGTGGGGGCTCAATCTCCTCCCAGGTTTCGGGCACCAAATATAAGGTTTTATAGGCGAGATAAACACGACACCAGGCGAAGTGGGCGCAAGGCAAGATTATTAAAGGCATCTCCAGCGAAGTTTCAGGGCTCAGGAGAAGGGGAGCCAGGAAAGTTGCGCTGGGAGGAGGTGCGCACCCTGGGGCGAGGTTCCGCCACTCTGGAAAGTACTGGGAGGGAGGTGGCGGGGGTCTTTTATCCTGCATAGGTGTCAGGTTACCTATGGAGCTGTGACCTGGGCATACATCCTTTTGGCGGGAGAGTCAAGGGTGAAGGAAAGGGGGGTGGGGGAGAAGGAGGCTGGAAGATGGCAGGACCTGGTGGTCATTTCTATTGTTCCTCCTGCACTCCTGGAGCCGCCGACCCAACATTCCGACCTAACAGTATGACTCAGAAAGTGAGACTCCTTGCCCTGGGAAGCGCGCCTATGAGAGAGAGAGAGAGATTGAAGAAGGTGGAATACTTTTCATCTCTGGGGCACCAGTGAGATGTACTGAGCTGGCCCGTAGTGAGGCTGATGACTTGTCGCGTCTTGCAGGAGAGGAGAAAATATCTCCAAGTCAGATTTCCTTGCATCCATCCCCCTTGCTTCTCTGTTGAGACATCCTATTCCCCGTGTACGGGACCCACTTATTTGGAAAGGTGCCAGCACCCACCCAGCCTAGCAGGCCACCCATGTGTTCAGCCAGGAGCAGGTGTGGCGGGGGTGGGGAGCTCAGGCCCCATGGCTGCCCTGACAGCGTTTACATCTTCTCAAAGCAGCCAAGCTCCCCTCCTGCCTGCAGACTTTTTATAATCGCAGTAAGACAACTCTGGGGAAGATCTTCTTGTGGGAACTCTAGGGAGTAATCATCTAATCACGTTCTGGGCTGATTTGAGGCACTCATCTGGACCAAATGCCTCCCCACACCCCGGAGCGGCTTTATGAGGCAGCAGCCAGACTCCATCGAGCCTTATTGCTTAATTAAAAACATATTCCTGAGTAACTTATTTTTCTGTTTATTATTATTATTATTATTTTTTTTTATTTTCAGCATAACAGTATTCATTGTTTTTGTACCACACCCAGTGCTCCATGCAGTCTGTGCCCTCTCTAATACCCACCACCTGGTTATAATTTTTTTATTTTTTGTCTTCCCATAAAAACACCAGCCTCACAAAAATGAGGGAGAAGCCCGGGAGTTGGGAGAGGAAGCTGAGATTTACAGCTTTGGCTGCTGAGTTGGCCCCCTTGGCTCTCACTGGGGCTTGACTTTAAAGGATTAAATGGAAAGCCATCCTGGGGGGATGGGCCTCCCTGGTCTTAGAGAGTGAAGGGCAGGGCAGGCAGGCCCATGGGCGGGACACCTGGGGTGACTAAGTGATACCATCCCTCAGGCCCTGACCTCGGGTGTTGGTATTATTGCTCTGGGCTGTGCCAGACCCTCCAAAATGCCATCAGCTAATTGGGCCTTAATCTGCCTGTGGGGCTGTTGGAGAAGCCAGCAGTGTGGCCCCGCCCCTGCTTTGGGCCCCCCAGAGGCATGAACCGCACCCCAGGAGGACCTGCCCACCACTCCCCAGATGGTTCTAGCCTCTGGTTCCTTCCCAGGACAGGAGGGACAGATCCCACTTGCATTCCAAGGTCATAGGGGGATCCAGATGGACAGAGGTACAAGAGAAGCTGGGGTTCCCTCCCACTCAGAGGAGATGAAGAAGACCATTTCAGAGGAGTTTTGGTTTTAAACAGGAGACAAGAGTCCCAGCTTCCCTGGAGAGGCTGCGAGAAGGAAGGTATTCTCTTACTTCTTTGTACCAGAACACACCAGGATGCACAGCCTTGGGGAGAGCCAGCCAACAAGGCTGTGTGCACTCATGCCTGTAGGAGTGCTGGGGCAGGTGTGCATGTGTGTGGGTGGGTGTCAGTGTGCGTTTGCAGAGGCCCAAGGGTCTCTGTGCCACATACTCTCAGGCCAAGCTGCAGGGGTTCAAATCTCAGCTCCACTTGGGCAAGCGACAACTCTTCTGGGCCTCAATTTTCTTATCTGCTAAATGGGGATAATGATAGCATTGACCTTACCAGGTTGTTGCGAGGATGAAAAGAGTTAATATGTGCAAAACACTCAAAATAGTGCCTGGCAAGTGCTTCCTAAGTGTTCGTACACCTGTGAGCATGTGCAGATGACTTCTTAAAAATTACGTATAGAGAAACCTCTCCAACTCAATTCACATTTTCCCATAGACTTTCATTTCAAAAATTAGGGATGAGACTTCTAGAAGAATTTTGTCCCTATGATAAACCAAAATTACCAAGAAACAGGGGCTGATGTTTACCTAACAAGTTAGGATTTATGCAGAATGAGTGTGCCTCATATCGGGTTCAAACCAGGGATCAGTTGTGCTTAGAACTGAAAAGAAAACAGAGTTCTTTTGCCTATTGGAATTCTGAGAGCTGAACCCCTGGAATCATGGTTTCTATAGGAGAGCGGAGCCCTGAATGTGTTCCTTCTCACTCTCCTCTCCTCCCACGTCCATCAACACTTCAGAAATAAGAGCCAAGTGGCCAAAATCAGCTCTGGGAAGATTGCAATCAGGAGCAGAGATCTTAAGCCACTTCAGAAAGGGGGAGCCTTTCTGGGAAACATCAGGTTCATTCATCTGCAGAAAAACATGCCTGAGAAGAAAGTCTGCAAGAATCTGAGGTCTCAGAAGGGAAGACCTGCCTGCTGATCACAGGGGGCACCCCAGGGACCCAAGACAGGGGAGACCCCCCAGAGTGACCATCAGCAAAGGCGGGCCGCTGGAGGGTCACCAAAGTGATCGCTTAGTTTGCTTCTCTGGGAAGCCTCAGGTGGCCTACAATACCCTGTGGGATTTGTGGGGGTTGGTGGGGAAAGCAGGGACTCTGAGCCAGTCTTCTGGGGTCCAAATCCCTGCCCCCACTCTTCCTCCCCCTGGTTATATCCCTCCCCTCCCAGCTGCGGGATTGGTGAGGACTTGACACAACAGTCATATTGCCATCCCCATGTCCAGCCTCCTCATTGAAACCAGGCACCCCAGGCCTGCCTATGCTTACACAGCTTTATCTACTACTTTTGTCAGCCTGGGAACATTTCTCCTTTCTGGCAGAAATTCCTGTCATCTTTGGGGAACTACAACTTTCTCTCTCTCCAGTCCTTTGATTGAGGAAGACAGACCCAAGTGTCAGCCCAGAGATAGACATGAGTCTGGCCGACCAGAGCACCACATAGAGCTCTAGCAGCATAGAGCAAAGATACAGCAAGAGAGAAGCGGTCCTGAAGATGGTTCATCCTCTGGATCAAGCCATTCCTGAAGGCAGTTCTCTTCTGGCACTTCAATTAATGGTGGTACAGGGATGTACACATGATCCAGTCTAGGCCAACGAGAACCCAACACAGGCCCTTGGCTTGCGAGTGGGAATACATATCCTTGCACTGGTAAGTTCAGGCTGCTCACACGGAAACCAGATACTTTCCCCCATCCGTTGGCAGGATGCTGAGTGAGAGTAAGCAGACGTGGAAGAAAATATAACTGAGGAGGAGAAAGGCAGATTCCTGACAACACCTTTGGGTCCCTGAAACCAGCCCTGTCTGAAGTTACAATTGCCCCACACTTTCCAGTTGCAGGAACCATTATCCACCCCCCCCCCCACCATTTCTTCATAAGCCAATTTTGAGTTCGGTTTCTGCACTTCAACTGGCAAATACAGTTGATCCTTGAGCAATGTTGGGATTAGGGGCGCCATCTACCTGTGCAGCTGAAAATTTGTGTTAATTTTGATTCCTCCAGACTTAGCTACTAATTGTCTCCTGCTGACCAGAATTCTTACATAACATAAACAGTTGAGTAGCACACATTGTATATGTATAGTATACCATATGAAGGAAGCAGGGGAAGAGAAAATGTTATTATGAAGATGCAAAGAAGAGAAAATACATTTACAGTACCATTCCATATTTATGGGGAAAAAACCACATGTAAGTGGACCCATGCAGTTAAACCCATGTTGACCAAGGGTGAACCATACATAATTCAATCCTGCTTCACTTTCTGACTGGGAGGACAGAATGTGTTTCTGTGTCTCTGGGGTGTAGGTTGCTCATGGCAAAGTTGGTTTAAAACCCTCCAGGAGTTGCCTGAGGAAGAAATATGTCCATTACATTGATCGGTTAAGATGTTTTCAGCTACAAGTAGCAGAAACTTGAACCTACGTCGGCTTAGACAAGAAGGAGTTTTATTTCACATCCCAGGAAGCCAAGAAGTAGAAGAGTCTGCTGGGTTGTTGACTCAGGAGTTTGGCCCTATTGTCCAGGAACCTGGTTCTCTCCGTTCCTCTGCCTGGGGTCCCCAGGGTGCGAGCTTTCCCTCAGACTGGCCTGGTCTCAAGGTGGCAGCTGAGCTCCAGGCTTCCCTCCCCTGTCCAGCACCATCTAGAGGAGGAAAAGGGATTGACTGGCTGTCTCTCTATGCTTCATTCCTATGAACAAACAGCTCCCTTACCACCAGTAAAATCTTGTAACAGGATAAATGAGGTTACACAGCTGTAACAAGAAAATCTCAACATCTCAGTGACTTTAAACATCAAAGGTCTACTTTTCTCTGATGCTACAGGCCACAGCAGGTCAGTAAGGGGCTCTGTTTCCAAATCTTCTCAGGAACCCAGGCTGAGGCATCGGCTGCCATCTTGAACGCTGTTGGTGATTGTGCCCAAGGGAAGAAGGTTGGAGGGTCTCGTACTCACAGTCAAACACTCTGGCTTAGAATGACACACATGGCTCCCACTTATGACTCATTGACTTGGGTTAGTTTTATGACCTCAGCTGACCACAAGGAGACCAGGAAATAAATATTTCACTGCCCAAAGTGGGGAGAACTGGAAACACTGGGCAGATAGCACAGACAATCACAACAACTGCTCTCATGGTCTGGCATGGGGCCCCATGCCCCTCTACACCAGTGTCCTGCCAGAAGAGCAGGATGACCGTGCTGGGCCCAGAGCAGTTGTTGGGATGGAGCACGGAGGCTGGCCAGGCAACACGGAGGCCCCGGCAGCCTGTGAGTGCACCTGTCACTAGTGAGATACTCATGGTGAGGGTATTGTCGGAAGAAGCCAGAGAGGGAGCTGTGGGGAAGATGGCCTTAGCCCACAGGATCTGTGTCCTGACGGGGGTGACTCTACTCCAGGCTTCGATAGGGTGAAAGCTACTTTCAAAATGCACGTGGGAGCCTGACTGACGTCAACCCCTTGACGGCACCTGGGGTGACCCTGGGAGTCCCGAGAGCAGGGGGAGCAAGGCCGCTCCTGCATCAGTCCATGTGTCATGTCTGTGATCCCCATGACGTTTCAGAGCAGGCAGCTCAGGGACTGTTTCCGTCAGGCTTCCGTCAGACGAGCAGCGCCACTAGGAGATTTTGTGTCCTGAAGGATTTGTTATAGAGATTTGACCTTACCCCATTGTGGGAGCTGGTTAAACAGCATACATGCAGCGTCTGCTTCTCTGCCAGGGCCTGGAACCTGCAGCCTGAGGGGCAGGAGATAGGGAGGGAAGGATGGATGGGAGGTGGAGGACACAAGGACAGTCGGGACCCGAGAGGCTGGCTCCGCATCAGACCCTCCTGGGCTCCCAGCCTCCCATTTCACCATGAGGGTGTCCTCCAGGAGGGGCTGGCGCCCTTCTTCATGGCCCAGGGCTAGAGAAGCTGAAGGAGGCCACAGCCGGGGCTGGAGGTGTTGTGGGCCAGGCTGCTGCCCACATCCGTCCAATGACCCAGCAAATCTGCTGAATGTGAGCAACATCAGCACCTGGAACCCTGCACTGACCTCCAGGACCCTGAGAAGGACCCACTGCTGGCACACTTCTGCCTCCCAAATCAGGGCAAGGTTCCCTAAGGGCCCACCCAGGCTAACTGGGAACAGGGCTTGGGAGAGAGTGCTGGGAAGTGTGGGTCCAGCTCGGGTGAGTTGCCATGTTATCAGTCCATCCCACGAACCCTCTGCTACATGGCACCTGTTCCCTCCTTTGAGAGCTCAGTGCAGTGGACATGTATTACTATTATTACCGCCAGCATTATCCATCCTCCCTTCTTTTAAAGATGGTACCTCGGTGCCTTTGGAGGAGCAATCTCTTTCCCACAGTTAATCCACATGTTGTCAGGGCAGGAGCATGTGATCCAGGCCTGGCCAATCTGCCCCTCAGATGTCTGAGCCAGAGTCTGATCACATGGTCAAATGAGGGTGAAGGAATTCTAGGAGGGGAGGGAGGGTACCAGGAAGAAACATGTCCTTCCTTCCAGCTAGACTTCAGCTAGACTGAGAGTGTGAGTGTTGGACACTCACCTTGCTGCTGTGAAGGGAGAGCCTGTCTGAGCAACGAGGCAGCACAGAGCAAAGATACAGCCGGAGAGAAGAAGTACGAAAGACGTTCATCCTCTAGATCAAGCCATTCCTGAAGGCGGTTCTACTCTGACTTTTCAATTATGGGGGGCCAATAAGTGCCCCCCTTCACTAGTTTACACTGGGATTTATGTTACTCGCAACCAAAGTAGTCCCAACGGATGCACTTAATGGCCATAGACAAAATCAGTGTCTCTTGGTGTGACAGCTCTGGGACAGCTCTGATTTCATGGGACCATACTGGAGAAGAAATACACACCACAGTGCTCCTGAGCCAGAGAAGATCATGGGCTTCTGCAGAGGGGGGTACAAATCAGGAGTGGGTAATGGAGGAAGAAGCCCAGGCTGGCGTCCAGCTCTGTGCCTGACGATCCGTGACACCTTGGACAGCCCCTTCCCTCCCCCCAGCACCGTTTCCTTATGCACACACCCATCAGCATCTCTTCTGCCAGGTGCTGGTGTAGAGCTCCCTAGCTTAGACCCAATCTGGTACTCCTTGTGTCCAGAGAGGCCCATTTCTACAGAGAGCTGAAAGAAAACGTGAGGCAATAACATGACCAGATGTATGTGTGATTCGCTTTGGTACTTTATCCTACAGGCTCTTCTACTTCGTGGAGAGAGAGAGAGAGCCCTGATCACCACAGGCTATATTGATTGCAAGACTCATTCGGGTTGTTTGGAAATGACTTTAGGAAACAGCCCCATGCACCCTCTGCAAGGCATGCTGGGAAGGGTTCCAGCCTGTGGATGGACCAACGGGTAGGGGAGTCAAGAGACATCTCTGAGAAGCACAGTCCTGCCACAGAGGTGGCCCTGAAAGGACCACACCAGCCGTGGGCACACTCGCCGATTCACTTGCTCACTCTCTAAACGCTGACGTTGAGCCTGCCTTCGTGCTGAGCCCAGGACTCCGGGGTGGATTTCTCAGACTCCTGATGGGGAGACAGCTGTGTGCTTACTGCGTAGTACAAAGGGGTATGACAAATGTAGGTACCTGTTATCTGGGCTCTGGGCTGAGAGGTCCCTGCCCAGCTTCAAAGACTGGGGCCATGTGTCTGCCATTGCATGGCACCACGGTTGGCAAAGCCCAAGCTCTCAGGCTGGCTCGTGGAGCTCAGGAACCAACCATTCAGCAACAGAAAGAGCCAGGACAGAGCATATCCTAATGAGACTTACTCTGTGCCTGGCCCTCTTGGCTTCTTTCTACCGGGATAGATATTCCTATTTTCAACAAGGAAGCCTGGACTCCCAGAGGCCGAGTGACTTGCCCAGGGCCATGCAGGGTCTGAGCTGGGATTTGAACTCAGATTTTTCTACCGCTGAGTAAAAACCTACAGATACCTGGGTCCCGCGCCCAGGGATTCTGGTGTAGTTTTAGGGGATGAGCTCTGAGCTTTGGTACTATCTGAAAAACTCACTACAGGGTTCGACTATGTGGCCAGGGGTGAGCACCAGGGAGGGGACTGACTAAGACAGGCTGCTCGGGAAGGCCTCTCAGAGAAGGTGGCCTTCAGTGTGATCCTTGTCCCCCCAGGAGCTAAAAGGACCTGGATATTGAACCAGCGAGAGCATCCTAGCAGGGCTGGAGTAGGATGGCCAATGGCTCCGGTTTGCCTGGGACTGTGCTAAACCTGACTGGTCCCAGCAAACCTGGCCTGCAGCTCCAGGATGGGGGCGGGGGGCAGTCTGGAGGGAGGGGGCCCGGCCCTACAGGCCTCAGAGGACTACATTCCATGCAGAGACCGGGGGACAGGCTCCTTGGTCTCCCTGCCAGAAGGCCGAGAGTCTCTGCCCCTTGGGCTTCAGGGCACAGCTGAGGCTTTGGGTCTGAGGAAAGAAGCTGGGAGGGAGTGCCTCTAGTTCGGGGACTGGAGCCAGAGCTGCCTGACTTCTGGGGACCCATGAGCACTCGGTCTTCATTATTTAGGGCCATGACTTACCGGTAATTCAACCAAGCCAGAATGGGGCTGCCTGCATAAATGGCCCTGGAATGGGGCCCGGGAGGCTGGCAGGGCCTCCTCGGAGAAGCATCAGCCTCTGTGAGCGGACGGTAACTCTCATTTGCATTAATTAGGCAGCCACGTAATAGGATGTTCAATAATTATTGTGGTCTTTAAGTTCCTCAGCAAGCACTGCCAGGAGCCAGCAGCTGGCAGGGGTCCTGACTTGCAAACCAGAGACCTGTCGTCACCCTGGCAGACGGGGGGCTTGAAATACAGAGGGAAAGGGAGCCGTCGTGGGTTCTGATTTGGGGAGGGGGTCTAGCCACACCGTGGCTGGGTGATCCTGGAACGGGTGATCTCAGTGTCCTTGGTCAGCACACAGGCCAGTAGGGCTGACTTCTTGGGGGATATTCCAAGGTTCCACCAAGAGTGTGGGCTTGGAGGGGACAGCTTTGACAAGCGACAGGTCCCGTGTGTTTGGAAGATGAGACGGGACACTGTCGAATTCTGTTTTCAGGTGAGACCACGTGGTAAACCTTGCTCCTTGTGCTTTATTCAGGAGACTTAAATTTAACAGATGAGGACACTGAGGCACCAGGAGGTGGCTTGCCTAAGGTCATAGAGCCAAGCCAGGTACGGGCATCCTGGGGATGTGCCCACACCACTCCCCATCCCTGGCCCAACTCTGCCATCTTCCTCATTTCTGACCCTGGACCCACGGCTCCTTCTTCCTCCCCCACCTGCCAATCTGCCCACCTGTCCCCTCTTCTTTTCTCGGAGAAGACCTCAGTGGCTTCCCCCACCTCCCAGGCCCTGCTGGCATTGCTCTCACCCCCTCTGTTTATCAGCCTGGCAGGCTGGGGCCGACCTCTGCTCACCCAGCTGGACTCCAACCTCACAGGCCACATGTCTGTGAGTGGAGGGTTAGGTGCAGACCTGTGGGGAGGCATATGAACGTAAGATCTTATTCGTTGGGTGGTATGTGCAGCCTTCAAACCCGTTTCTGTGTATCCTTGAAGCCGACACAGTGGGTCAGGCCACAGATGGCCCTCACAACCCTCAGCCTCCTTGTTGGTCTCCAGCCCTCACTCTGGCCCCTCTCTGCCCTGGCTTCTGTCACCCTGCCCAGTGCCCCAGGCACTAGCTGCCAGTCCCTGCTGTCCCCTCCAGGCCCTACTTTCCACCTCAGTTTCCTCTGCAGGGGGTCCCTTCCTGCCTGAAGCCCACTCAGCTCTTTGGCCTCATCTTAAAGTCACTTCCCAAGGGAAGCCTGCTCTACCTCCAGACCCGCCAGTCCCTCCAGGTCCCCCTGACATGGGCACTGTGTCCCTCCCCAGCCCAGCCCACCCCCCTCATGGCTGCTGTTACCGGCACTCATTGAGAGCCTCGTGCGGACCAGGTCTGTGGCAACCACTCCTTTGTGACGGGATTGTTGACGTCATAGTCCCTGGAGGTCCAGGGGAGAGAGGTGGGAGATGTTAACAAGGTGAATTTCGGGGCATAACGCCCCGGAGAGCACTTTGGGTTTCCCTGCTAGAAACCCCTGATTCTCGGGCAAGAGCCGTGAGGGTAACGGGCACGGCCATCGGGAGCAAGACACCAGGACAGGGAGACGCTTCCCTTTCGGATGCGAGGAAGCAGCCACACCGCGGACTCAGCGGGTCATTGACAAGCACAGTTTTAATCCAAGTGTAACACACACAGCAAGGTCACGAACCCTACACTACAGCCTGACGAGCTATCCGCCAGTGACGCTCGTGCTCCCAGCCCCCAGCCACGGGCCAGCACACCACTGGTTAGCGGCGGCGTAACTAGGAACCGCGTTCCGCTCACACCCCTTCCGGGGAGACGAAGAGCAACTAGGGGTGCTTTTCCTCTCAGCCACCACAAGGCAGATGTCCCCGGAACAGAGGGGCAGGCACCCGCAGCTCTCTCCCTCCCTCCTGACAGGGGCTGCAGGTTAATTCCTGCAGATTCAATGAATCTACCATAAACACCACACTCAGCCATGTCCCTCGTGGTTGAAAAGGAAAGTCAAGACTAATTTGACCTTGAACTCGGGTTTCCTGAGTGCCAGGCTCCTGATTGAGCTCAGGGTCACCAGGCTGGGTTGCCCAGCACCAGCCACGCCTGCCTCCCCCTGCACCCTTGGTCCTGTGGGTGAAACTGGAGATGACAGAGGGGGTTTGCCTCGCCTGCTGCAGGTCACAGCTGCCCGCAGTGTGTAAGCGCTCACCTGGCAGGGACGCGGGAAGGACCCCCACGGTGTCCAGGCACTGCTGCTCTCTGGGGCGCCTGCCTGCCTGAAAGGCTGGGGTGGCCTGGGAGGCACAGGACGCGATGTTGCTCTGCTGTGGAAAGCCGCAGTCGGGGGAGGCGTCTGTCAGGGCCAGATGGAGGTCACTGCGGCTGGGTATGGCCACCCTTAGCCACCATTAGGGCCACACCCTCGGCTCGCTGTCAGACTACAAGTATTTAACAGAGCACTTACTACGTGGAGGGCAGTGCTCTGGAGGGCGCTGAGGTACAACGGTTGCAGGGGTGGACGAGCCAGGCCAAGTCCTGTCATTCATGACGCGTACATTCTGCTGGAAGAAAACGACAATGACCCAGCAGGGAAGGTTATTGACAAGCGCTGTGTCCAGTGTGAAATGAGGTCACATACTAGGGGACTGCTGGGTGACCACGGAGAAGGAGGCCGGCCAGCGATGGAGAGCTGAGTGCAGAGGAGGGGGCTGCCTTGTGCTCACAGGTCCCGGGAAGGTGCGAGTGGTCTGAGTGGGACAGAGCTGTGGAGAAGGCACAGGGACAGGACACTGGGGGAGCTGGGAGAGGCAGGCTGGGCTTAGGTCCTGGGGGGCCCTTGATGACCCTGGTCAGACACCGGGTTTAATTCTAAGTGTACTGGGAAGTCACTTATAGGTTTTGAGCAGAAGAGTGACACGATCTGAGTCCTGCTTCACAACAGTCACCTGAGCTGTGATGGGGCCACATGTGGAGGCAGGGAGGCCCCGAGGGGTGGTGGGAGGGTGGGTGAGGGCAGGTGCAGGGAAGACGAGGGAGAGCCACCAGCACTTCATGAGAGATCGGATGGGGGCAGGCACCAACACCAGGCAGGGGGTAGGAGGCCTCCTGTGTTTCTGACCAAAATGGAGAGACAGAGGCCGTTCACCGAGATGGGGGTAGAAGGGGAGCACCCTTGTCGGGGAAAGCCCTTGATTGTTGCCCAGCCTCTTCAGGTCAGGAGCCCATTACACTCCCAGGGGTTTGGTCAACCAGCCGTGGTTTCCATTCCCCCAGCGAATGTTCACTAAGCACCCATTCCAGGTCAGCGAGGGCTTCTAGATCACTGGGGACACATCAGCCATCCAAACAGAGCCACCGTGAGCTCAAACGAGCTCCTGCTGGAATTAGGTGAGGCCAACGATAAAGTTCCAGATTTGGCTGTGGGGTTGGGGAGAAGCAGGGCTGCCAACAGGATCTTCTGAGTCAGGTGTGTTGGGGGTTGTGGGTGAGACCAGCTGAGGGGAAAGGTGAGGAGTCCAAGGACAGAGTTTAGGGCGTTCCAACATTTAGAAGCTTGGAGGAGGAGGAGGTTCCATGAAAGGACAGAGAGGAAGTGGCCAGGAGGTGGGGGACTGTCAGGGAGTGTGGGGACACAAGTGCCTCAGGAGGGAGGCAGTGGTTAACTGTCAGCGGCCCTGAGAGGTCACCTGTGATGTGCAGATGGGAACCCAGCCCTGGCTTTGGAAGTGTAGTTCACCTGAGGGAGACTGCTCTGCGGAGTGGTGGGGGAAAATGGGCATGCTCCCCACTTCCTCCCCTCTTACCGCACTCCACCCCCAGCCCAGCCCATCCTGCCCCATTCTCGTCTGTCCTGTCTCACGTCTGTTCCATCTCAATTCGAGCCATGCAGAGACCCAGGATTTAGGTCCCTCTTCCTCCCTCGCTACCTTCTCCTCATCAGAATTCAATCTGATGGACAGGCCAGCAAGGGTTGTATGTGAGAGGTGCATGAAGGGGAGGCCAGGACACAGAATGACTGAGCCCGACCTGGGGCCTCGTCCATGCTGGAGTCCTGCTGGGGACACCAGCCCCCACACTCCTCTGTGCAGCCCGTCTTTGCGTCTGTCTACTTAGCAACACTCGTCCTTCACAGCTCAGGAAAAATGACCAAGAATGTTATTGACTCTAATTTTAATTTGTCTAGCACTCTTGTTAATGATGTCTATTTAAGACATCCATTAAAGGCCCAGGAGGTTAATTAAATGGACAATTCCAATACAGTTCTATTAGAACCCCCCATCAAATTAATATTATAACATTTAACAGATGTCTTAATTAGACATTATAGAAAAGAAATGCAAACTAAATTAAAACAAAAGCCATTGTCCAGAAAGACAGCTTTTTACCATAATTTATGGCTTTTTGGGGGAAAGTTCATGTTTACTCTTCAGAACCTGAGAGATCCGTCACTGACAATCTTTTCCAGCATCTGGAAAACCCCATCGTGTGACTCCCAAATCTTAAATCACAGTCCAGGTGTCAGAGCTGGAAGACACTTACGCCACCATCTGGGATCCACGATCCTCGCACTTCAGTGACCGGAAGAGCCAGCTGGGGTCTGAGAGACCCACAAAGCCATCTGGGCCCCACCCCTGGAGTCTGACAGCAGCCCAGGCGCTGGCTGCTTCAAATGGGTGTCCTGGTGACGCTAATGCAGGTGCTGGAAGTCCCAGGATCCCCCTTCAGGAAACCCTCATCTGGTCTCATGGCCCCACTTGCCAGCTGGTGACACGGAGGCCCCCAAGCATGTCAGGACTGGACGAGTGGGTCAGCAGGATTCCACACCTTGCCCCGTCCCAGGGGCTTACAACTTCTCTAGCACCTCTCCCCTCCCACGGAACCAGGCAGGACCTGAAGCACCTCCTATGAGTTTGGGATCGGTAGCCAGAGCTCTGCCACCCGTTCCCACCTTCTTCCTGCTGGCCCTGAGTCTCACGGGCAGAGGATGTCCTCGGGCCTCCACGACTGCTCTGCCAGCCTGGTCCTGAGCCTCAGTGTCCCTCTTCACATCCCACGGCAGCCTGGATCAAGCCCCCTCCTCCAGGGAGCCTCCCCGTCCACCCTGCCCCCTGTGTGTGCGTTTCCTCCCCCACTACAGTCCCTGCCCCTAATGGGAGGGTGACGGAGGAGCTCAGCGGTTTGCAGAAGTGAGAGGGAAGCCGGCTGTGGAGAGGCCGCTGGACCTAACCTCCTGTCTGAGACAGTCATGGAACCCAGTGTTGAGGGGAGCTCAGGGCCCAGCAGCTGGACCAGCTGAACCGGCTAGTGGCGCCAGCAACCTAGGCAGGGCTGCGGGCCGGCCAGGCCAGTGTCTGAGGACAGGAGCCAGGCTGGGTACTACCGCCTTTCTGAGGGGCTCTGCTAGGGGCTCCTGTTCCGGGTGGGCAGCTCCACGGCTGTTCTGGACATCATGGACATTCTGGAATCATGTCCCCACAAGTTCCTGTCAAAGCCCTCATCCCCCGTGTGACTGCACTGAGAAATAGAGCCTTTAAGGGGGCAATTACGGTGAAATGAAGTCATAAAGTGGAACCCTAGCCTACAGGACTGGTGTCCCAATAAGAGGAGGAAGAGACACCAGATGGCTCTCTTTCCCGGCAGGTGTGCACTGAGGAAGGCCACACGAGGACACAGCAAGAAGGGGCCAAGGAGAAGGCTCTCACCGGACCCCACCCAGGAGGGCACCTTACACTCGGACTTGCAGCCTCTGCAGCGCTGGGGAAGGATGTTCTGTTTACACTGCCCGTCTGTGGTTTGGTTGGGGCCGCCCCAGCTAACGGAAGGGCCATGACCCGTGCCGCCCTCGCTTCCCCCTCCAGGTGCTTCGTCCTCTTCTTCCCCTGGAGGGGCTCCGGCCTGTCCTCTGTCCCTGCAGGAAGGCCCAGTTCCCCACATGGAGTTGGTATCGGGGAACGTAAAGGGCCCGCGGGCCCACTCACATTTTGGAGAACAGTGGGTGCCTGTCCTGGCCTTGCGGCTCCTGAGTCCCGTCCCCAGGTGGTCACCACTCTGCTGCTCCGTGGGCCTCTCTGGTTCCTCCAGTGCGTGAGACCAACAAGTGAGGCTGACGTAGCTGTCTGCCACAGGCCTGCACCTCCAAGGCCACAGCTCTACTGGGGCAGTGGAGGTAGGAGCCCGGACTGCAGGCTACCTCAGCACCCTCCACAACCGGCCCTGTGCCACAGCTGTGGGGACGTGGCCAGCCCTGGTCCACTGCCGGAGGCCTCAGCCTGGTTCTGGGGAGCAGCTGGTACGGCCTCATCAGGATGCTCACCGAGAGCCAGTGTCCTGCCTGGCCTGGGCCCTCAGCACTCAAGGCATAGGACCCAGTGACCCCAGGTGGGCTGTGGGGACAACAGGGCATCCTAGAAACAGGCGGGCACAGTGGGAGCTTCATGGCAGGTGAGTGTTCTTGTCAAGTGTCCTCGGGTAAGCGGGGAGAGAAGGCTACTAATGAAACAGCCATTCACAGAGAAACTTGAGTCTGAGCCATGAAAAACATTTCACAAGCCAAGTGGCACCAATGGTTCTGGAAGCAGTTGTATATTTACATGTTGGCCACCATTTCCCTACAGGGGGGTGGGCAGGAGCAGCTGGACTAGGGAACCGTAGCACCAGGCTGTGCCCCGCGTGGCACATTCGAATGGGCGGAAGAACGAGCCACTTCACAGGGAAGGCAGCGACTTCCTCAGTGGGAGCCCAGGTGATGAGGGGACCGCATTACACACTGAGACCAGGGTCTTCTCATCCCCGTGGTCAAAAGCATGGCTCTGCAGCCAGATTGCGGGGTCAAATCCCAGCTCAGCCCTCTCAGGTGGTGAGGCCCTGGGTAGCGGGCCCTGAGGCTGAGCCTGAGGTGGCAAACCCAGGCTGTCAGAGCACAGGCTTCCGTGGCCAGCCAGCTGCCCTCTCCCCAGAGGGGCTGGAACCTGAGACCTGCAGCATAGGCAGTGATGGCAACAGTGGGAGAGCATCTGAGCTGAACCTGGACCATCCTGACGAGCCACGGACCCCACACGGATGGACACGGGCGCAACCCAAGGCTCTGGGAGGTGCAGAAGCACTGAGTAAGGGCTTCCTGCTCTCCCATCAGAGTTGGAGTTTACATTACCTCCCCACGGTCTTTCTCCTCCAGTGCAGGGGCCCAGCGGGACATACGGACAAAGCCAAGTGTCTGGAACCTCTGCTTCTCCTGCAGCAAAAGAAAAAGCTCATGGACTTGCTGCCGGTTTGTTCCCAGCAACGTTTCTGCCCTCACCTGGTTGGTCAGCAAACGCTGACTTCTCAAAGGAACAGGCCATCGGTCCTTCTGAGCCATGTGGCTTCCCGACCACCACACAGTGGAAGCCAGCCCATGCCCTGTCCCCACTCCGGCCTGCCTGCGAGAGCCTCACCTAATGCCTGGTAGGCACAGGCCACACAGGCTGAGTCAGACCAAAGAGCCAAGGCTTCTGGCGACAGCACACAGCGAGAACCCTGTTGCGGACTCTCCCAGGACATGAGAACTTGGGAAGAGCTGTGGTCTTGTTCCCCTATAGCCCACGCTGGAGCCCAAGAGCCACAGCGACGAGAAGGCGCTGCAGGTCAGAGCTCCCTGTACCGAACGACCACTGCAAGCACCAGCTTACCTGGCATCCTGCATCCTGGCCCTGGTCCCGTACTCCTTCCCAGAGGCAGTGAGGCCAAAGGCCCTCTGTGACTTCACTGCTCAGTCTCCAGCTTTCCGGAAACAGCAGTTAGGTCCAAGAGTTCCACATGTCAGATGCTCCAAACCCCTGCCCTCGGGAAGCAGGCACCTGAGGGCAGCTGTCTACACTGCAGAAGTGGGGCTGCTGCCAGGGACAGCCTCCGGCCACCTCCCTTCCAGGCTGGGACACGGGGCCCTCTTATCGTCGACACGTGTATTTTATCATTACATAAACAATGGATTCATCACAGAACACTCAGAAACAGAGAAAAGGATAAAAGAGAAATAAAAACCTAATAATGCCACCAGTCAGGTCAACCTGTGCCGATCCTGCCAGGATTTTCTCTCAGGGGAGCAATGCACACCCGTCATCACCCAGAAAGACACCCCTCCGTTCCCTGACTTTGCTCAGTAAGGCGCATTTCTTCCCAGATGACGAACTGTTCTTAACTCTGGTGTTAACGGGCTGGGGGTGATCTAGAAGCAGAACCAGCCCAGCCGTGTCTCCGCTGAAAGGTGGGCACGCAGGTGTCCCCGGTCCTTGGGGTCCCAAACAGCCGTCTCCGCAGCAGAGAGCTCACAGGTCAGCTGTTCCCTTTGCTTTGAATTTCTTGTTAAATCGTTCACTTGACCGAATCTGGAATTTGCTTCCATAAATATAGGAAATGAAGCCATTGGTTTTCACTGCGAATACACAGTTTATCTTGCGGATAACTGGAAAAAAAAATACAGGAGAAAAAGGACAAGGCAAAAAAAAAAATCTTGACGGTTAAGCTCACGCTGAAGCACAAGACCTTCCTTAAATGTCTGCATTAGAACGTAAGCTAGTAAGGAACAGAGTCCACAAAGCTCAGCAGCACAGGACGACAGGGCGTTTTTCTGCCCTAAGACCGATGTATTCAGATTTGAATATAACTCAACACTAATTTTTAGGGTCAAACGCTCTAAATCAAATTCTGAGAAAAAGTGCAAGAAACGAGTCTCCCTGCATAGTTTTCAGACTGACTCATGGCTTTATGCCGTGAGTGAGGGCACCCAGACACCACTTTCTGAGGTCTAAAATGAGACAAGAACATATGAGGAAACAGAAGGAAGCAGCAAGAAAAAACAAACTCCAAAATAAAGGAAGAAAAACCTCCCGCTGTGGTTTTGCAATCTCAGATCTGCTGGTAAGGGGTGTGGAAATGTCGACAGTGCAGGGGCTTATGCTCGTCTCTGCCAGAACAAGGAGCTCTGGCACACCCAGCAGGGGAGGCTGCACCTGCTTTCCTGGAACCCAAAGGGTTACCGGAAAGGGCCAGATCCTGGAAGCCCAGGGACAAGCACTAAGCTGGCTCCCCTCAGGGTCTGCTTACTCCACTCCTTGGGTCAGGGCAGCAGGTTGGGGCAGGGGAGGGTCTCAGTCATGGAAACGGACCCTCATATCTGGAAGTGCAGCCCAGCAGCCTTGTCTCCAGTCCTATCTGGCTGCAGCTGCTGGCTGGGCTTCAGATGCCCTGGAGAGAGCCCTGAGGGCAGGGACGCTCTCGGCAGGCATGGGATGCAGGGCCAGGAGGGATTTGCAATCTTTGCTGACCTGAGAGGACAAATGGACTCACTGAAGCCACAAGGAAAGGGCCGATGAAGCCGGGGAGGCCACAGGCCACACACCCTGAGGCAGTTCCGTACCTTTCAGGCGGTCTTCTTTGGTGAGGATTTTGAAAACGTGCTTTGTTTCCTGTACGAGGATTCCTGTAACACCCACATAGGACGGGCATTTGGACTTTGTGACTGCAAAGGAAAAGGGCATTCAAGGCCTCAGCCTCAGGGGCGCTGGGCAGCCACAACCAGCTAGGTGGGGGTGGTGGGGAGTGGGGGCTCCTCAGCTGGACAGGGACCAAGCTGGATGACAGTCTGGGGTCCCAATCCCTTGCCTGTTGCTCTGTAGCCTCTGGGCTGTTCTGACAAGATGTCCTTTGGAGGACCTGCAGCCACGGGGGTCTTGGGAAGGACTCTGGAGCCAAGAGGTCACGTGTGTGTCCAGCACCACCAAGATCCACAGGTTGCTGGGATGGGGCCAAGTCTCAGCGATGGGATCTGAAGGAACACCTGTGCATCACATCCTTCCCACGACCCACCAAACTCTGGCCAGAATGGGCTCTTGTTACAGGTGGTGAAGCATAACTGAGGCGAACTGCCACCACAGGCAGCCGGCCCCTTGGCTCTCCTGAACCATGTCCCATGAAACCTGTAGACAAGTCACTGAGCACCTGCCACATGCCTGGCACCGTCCGAGGTCAGTGCCGGGCGCGAGAGTGAACAAGACTGTTGTCGGTTCTGCTCTCAAGGACCTGATGTTCTAATGGTAGAAGGGAATGTGTGCCACATCAGATGACTGCATTTTCTGATCGTGGTAACTGTTATGAAGAAAATACACAAGGTCATGGGGAGAAGGTTCACTGTTAGTGATGGTAGGCCCTCGGGGGAAGTGACGTGTGAGTAGGGACCTGAATACTGAGAAGCAGTCAGTCTGTGACACACAGAACTCTGGGCAGAGGGAAGGAACAATGGCAAAGGCCTGAGGTAGGGCCAAGCCTAGTGTATAAGAAGCAGAAAGCAGGCCAATGTGGTTAGACTTGGTGCTCGGTAAAGCCAGAGGGGCCTTTTAGACCACAGTAAGGAAGCAAAAGACAAACATGGCCTGAGTTTTGGCCTTAAACCTTCCCTCGGGCTGCCTGGTTGGGGAGAAGCAGTGTGTCAGCAGGGAGAGGGCGAGGCAGCTTCTACCGGAATCCAGGGGCGATGGCGGTGGCTTGGATTTGGGTGCTAGGACGTGCTGATGGATGGTGCTGAGGGATCATGGAAGAAGAAAGGTGTTACCGCCCAGGTTTTGGGCCTAAACAACTAGGGTAAACACTGGTACTGTGAATGGAGCTGGGAACACCAGGGCAGGGGCTGACATGAGGAGGCCAGGGTTGTTCTGGGTATGGAAAGGTTGTGATGCCTGCTGGACAGCGGGGCAGCTGTGTGCAGGGCGGCTGGATGAATGACGATGCTCAGGGGAAGGTCTGCCCTAGAGATGACACTGGGAGCTGGGAGTCTGTAGCTGAGACTGAAAACTGTGGGGAAATGGATGAAAGGGACTTTCCGCTCAGGGCTGGGGACATGTGCCAGCAGCTGCTGTGCCCCCTGGGAGAGCAGCAGGAGTCCCTGTGTGGAAAGGCACACAAACCATTTAGAGTGTATCCAAAAAGTGGCCAGAACTGGCTCGGGTAGCTAGTCCTCTCCCACACTCAATGCTGGTGATCTGGAAATGTCCACATGACAAGAGTGTGTCTAGCCCTGTGTCACAGAGCCATGCTGCTCTGTGGGCTCGTAGGTGAGGTACCTGAAACGAGAGCCCCGTGAAGATTTGCCTTCAACAGCTTGGTCTGAACCATGTGCGGCTGCCTAGAAGGTAAGCAGAAGGCCTCCGTGTTGACCATGAGCGAGAGCTCTGAAGGGGCACACAGGTCTACGAACTTCTGCAGCCAGCTGGCTCCGAAGGCTGCATTCACAGTCATCGTAAGCCTTGGGTTCTGCGCCAAAGGGCAGGGCTGCAGACATGCAACTCACGTGTCTGGCTTGAGACCACCGCACAGGTCCCGGATATAATGCTTCCAGAGTTTATGTAGAGGGGGAAAAAGACTATCTGTGGCTAAGGTAGAAAGAAGTAAAGAATTAAGCCACATGAGCTTGGGATTGTGACATCAACAGGGCATAGAGCACAGCCTGATGCCAAGGACCCTGACCCGCCCGGGTCATGGGGAAGTGGGTGCGCATCCTAGTTCCACAGCAGATAACCTGACAGACAACTTCGTACCCCTCCTGAACCTGTTTCCGCTGCTAGAACCCTCCTGGTGCCCTTCCATCCTTCCTCCTGGCTACATGCAGCCTGGATGGCCGGCGCTCCAGCAGACCCCTCACACCATGAGGCACCCTGCACAGATGGCGGTGCAGCCGGGTGCTCCCAGGGCAGCACCGCCCGAGTCTCTGCCACACCAGCCCGGGGCCCTGGGGGTGCTCATCTGGACGGCTTTTCACAAACTAAACTTAGATCTTGCTTCACCATTGCTCTTTGAGATCATCTGCTACAGGAGCCAACCCTGAGGGGAGCAGACAGGAGCTGCAGGCTGCCATACACGTCACCACGTAAGGGACCAGGTGTGTCTGGAAGGTGAGTGAGCAAGCGGTGGGACGCAGGGGAGGGACCAGGTGAGAGGACCTCAGAGGCTTTCCTCTGGGGTCATTATTATGGGTCCTGGTGCCTCATGGGGAACCTGTTATAGGAAACTGTTGGGGAACCTCAGGCTCAAACTCGAAGTGGGTTCTACCTGTGTAGACACCAGCGAGGGAAATCTAGGCAGGCTGCGGCCCCTTCCTCCACCCGCAGCGCAGCTCTCTTTGCAAGCGGGGTCCCAGACACAGTGACTGACTGTGTGTGTGGGAGGCTATTTGGCTGCAGCTCTTGGAGCAAGATCTACAAACCGATGACGTGCATGTGCAGAAGCGTGACCAAGGAGGGATGCACTGTCAGCTGGAGGGAGGAGCACGTCCTCCCAGAGTGATGAGTCCCTTTCAGAAACTTCTGAAACATGCGGGCAGCACATTCTTTGGCAATAAACCCAAGGGATGATTCTGTCTAGTGCCTGTAAAAGCTGTAAAGAGTATATACTAAGATCCATCAGTTCCTATCTCTCTGGGAAAGCCGAAAGACAAACAACCTGTTGCCATGGGTAACAAACTCACTTTCGGTGCGGGTCTCATTAGTTAAGGCTAGGACAGGAGCCAGACAGTCAAACAGCAAGACCCTGGCTGTGCCTTGCTGTGAAAGCCAAGTGCAAACCCAGCCTGAGTTGGGAAAGGGAGGCTGCCCCCTCGTGGCGGCAGTGGGAGAAGCTCCCTTAGCTTCAGGGGAACTGGGTCTCCCAAAGCCACACCCACTCCAGGAGGAGGAAGCTGCCTCAGGGAGAAAGGCAGGAAAGCCCTGGCATACCCCTGCCGCTCTGGCTTAATGTCAAAGAGGTGCAGCTCCCTCCTCTGCCTGGCAGAGAGGCCCTTGGATTTCTTTCTCTTCTCCTTGCGCTTCCGGCGAGTGGCGTACTCCAGGACCACAGCTTTGCGTTGCAGCTGGTCCTCCCGGGCTTGCTGGCTCATGGGGGGTGTGCTGCGCTTCAGGAAGGCCCTCACGAAGGCATCTCCTGCTGGGCTCCCGGAAGCTACATGGGGACAGGGCAGCACGGCGCCCACTGTTCTGGTGGGGGCAGCCCCAGACCCCAGGCCCTCCTAGACACCGCAGGTGGGATGCCTTCCCTGACCCATCTGTCTCCGGACTGAGCCCCACACAGCCTCTCGTCTGCTGAAGGTGAGCTCCCCACAGCTGTCCAGATGTGAAAGGCACCCTCAGATACCAATTCAGACGCTGCACAAAACAGCCACGTCAAAATTCAACTTCCTACTCTACATCTCTGAGGTTATTGTGAAGGGATTACAAAGAAAAGCCCCAATCCCTTCACATTAGGAAGAACAGGCTTCTCTGATCCTTGACAGGGAGGAAAGCTCAAGAAATTAAGTCACGACCGGATGAAGGCAAGCTATGGCCTCGAAGGAATTATCTGAACACTTGGGAAAACAATACCACCTGGTGCCCCAGGGTGGGCCACGCCTTGGGGGGCAGGAATCTGAAATGGTGCCCATGTGGCAATCCCCTTTACTTGGGTTTGACCCCATGGATGTGTCATGGCTACTCGCTAAGTCTGTTCCTGCAGCACTTGGGGAAAGGAAGTACCAGTGCATCTCAGCCCCCTGGGCTCACTCTCTCCCAAGAGCACAACAGCACTTGACCGTGACTCAGCACAGACTCCTAGGACATGTGGGCAAAAGAACTGTCCTAATACTGTGAAATTCTTGAGAGAACTCCAAATGTCACTGCCTCTCACGTGGGGAGTTCCACTGGTCTACTCCTCATTCTGCTGCCTGTGTCCTCTCCTGGCCACAGCCCGGGCAGCACAGTCTATGCAGGTCCTGCCTCTTGGCTGGGGATTTCCTGACCCCCTGCTGAGCTAAGCAGGCTGTAAACCCTGGGAAGCTAATGTGTCAATAATCACACTCTCCCTTATGGAGAGGCGGGGCTGGCAAAGGGATGATGTGATACACTCGACCTTCACAGTCAGGAGGGCAGTCAGCTTCGACTTTGCACCTTAGATACTAACTAAAGATTCATTATCGTCATTATTATTACTGTGACAAGACAATTACTTACTTTTTTAAAATACCTAAGTGGCCTTCTTTTTTTTTTTTTAAGATTTTATTTATTTGACAGAGAGAGATCACAAGTAGGCAGAGAGGCAAGCAGAGAGAGAGAGAGGAGGAAGCAGGCTCCCTGCCGAGCAGAGAGCCAGATGTAGGACTCGATCCCAGAACCCTGAGATCATGACCTGAGCTGAAGGCAGAGGCTTAACCCACTGAGCCACCCAGGCACCCCTAAGTGGCCTTCTTCATGAAGAAACCAAATAAAAGTGTATCAGACTTTCAAAATCTTGATTTCCTGTTAACTCCCTCATTAGGAGTCCCCAGTGGAGCGTCTGCCAAACTGACAAAGCATGTTGGTAGCATCCAGATATAATCCAGAAATTCCACTTAGGAAATGTGATCGCCTGCCCTTTTCAAGAGCGAAGGGGGCACAGTGACAAAGCCAAATGACAGTGCTCACCAGGGCAGGTTTCAGGTGGGCATAGCCAGTGTCCCCTACACAGTGGGAGAGGACACAGGATCAACAGGTTTCAGTTAATCAAACAAGGGAGAAAGAGGCCAACATCTGGAAACAGGCCATCAGAACAGCAGATTTCAACGGAGCCTAACACATTTACTAGAAGGATGAGGAGTAAGACATGGGAAGGACATCTAAAGCAGTGCTAGGAGATGGAGCCATCTTTGTCATCACCTCTGCTTCTCCTAGACTTCCTGCCATGCACTGTACCTGAACGTTGAGCTCTTTGGCCTCTTTCTGAGAAAAGGCATGGTAAGATCATACCTGGGGGATTCAAATAAATAAGAAATGATAATTCAGGTTGGGCATGACTATAAGACTCATGACTTTTATAACCATGAAACTAACTATGGTTATTTAGACATAGAAGACAGGGATGCTACAGAGAGCAGAGGTTTCTAAGCTTTCTTGGATGCCTCTTATTCTACCCTCTGGCCACCCATCCTAGGAGTTACAAGAGTGTGCTTTCAAACAGTGCTTCTCTGGGTGCCTGGGTGGCTCAGTCAGTTGAGTGTTCAACTCTGATTTCGAGTCAGGTCATGATCTCAGGGTCCTGGGATTGAGTCCTGTGTCTGGTTCTGCATTCCAGGTGAGTCTGCTTGAGAATCACTCTGTTTCCCTCTTCCCCTCCTGACTGAGTGTGCTCTCTCTCAATTAAATAAATAAATAAATATTTAATAAAAGTTATATGATAGCGATTCCCTGCAGGCAGATTTTGGAAATATTACATTTTGTTGACTGTAAGATGTTTAAAAGATTTTTCACATATTTATGTCCATGAAATTGGGGTGTGTCATAAGATACCTGGGGATAAACCTAACCAAAGAGGTAAAGGATCTGTACTCGAGGAACTACAGAACACTCATGAAAGAAATTGAAGAAGACACAAAAAGATGGAAGACCATTCTATGCTCTTGGATCGGAAGAATAAACATTGTTAAAATGTCTATACTGCCTAGAGCAATCTATACTTTTAATGCCATTCCGATCAAAATTCCACTAGTATTTTTCAAAGAGCTGGAGCAATTAATCCTAAAATTTGTATGGAATCAGAAGAAACCCCGAATTGCTAAGGAAATGTTGAAAAACAGAAATAAAACTGGTGGCATCACGTTACCTGATTTCAAGCTTTACTACAAAGCTGTGATCACCAAGACAGCATGGTACTGGCATAAAAACAGACACATAGACCAGTGACAGAGTAGAGAGCCCAGATATGGACCTCAACTCTATGGGCAAATAATCTTCGACAAAGCAGGAAAAAAATATACAGTTGGAAAAAAGACAGTCTTTCCATAAATGGTGCTAGGAAAACTGGATAGCTATATGTAGAAGAATGAAACTCAACCATTCTCTTACACCATACACAAAGATAAACTCGAAATGGATAAAAGCCCTCAACGTGAGACAGGAATCCATCAGAATCCTAGAGGAGAACATAGGCAGTAACCTCTTCGATATCAGCCACAGCAACTTCTTTCAAGATATGTCTCCAAAGGCAAAGGAAACAAAAGTGAAAATGAACTTTTGGGACTTCATCAAGATCAAAAGCTTCTGCACAGCAAAGGAAACAGTCAACAAAACAAAGTGGCAACCCACGGAATGGGAGAAGATATTTGCAAATGACAGTACAGACAATAGGTTGATATCCAGGATCTATAAAGAACTCCTCAAACTCAACACACACAAAACAGATAATCATATAAAAAAGATGGGCAGAAGATATGAGCAGATACTTCTCCAATGAAGACATACAAATGGTTATCAGACACATGAAAAATTGTTCATCATCACTAGCCATCAGGGAGATTCAAATTAAAACCACATTGAGATATCACCTTGCACCTGTTAGAATGGCCAAAATTAGCAAGACAGGAAACAACGTGTGTTGGAGAGGATGTGGAGAAAGAAGAACCCTCTTCCACTGTTGGTGGGGATGCAAATCGGTGCAGCCACTTTGGAGAACAGTGTGGAGATTCCTCAAGAAATTAAAAAGAGAGCTTCCCTATGACCCTGCCATTGCACTACTGGGTATTTACCCCAAAGATACAGATGTAGTGAAAAGAAGGGCCATCTGTACCCCAATGTTTATAACAGTAATGGCCACGGTAGCTAAACTGTGCAAAGAACCAAGATGCCCTTCAGTGGACGAATGGATAAGGAAGATGTGGCCTATATACACTATGGAGTATTATGCCACTATCAGAAAGGATGAACACCCAAGTTTTGTAGCAACATGGACGGGACTGGAAGAGATTATGCTGAGTGAAATAAGTCAAGCAGAGAGAGTCAATTATCATATGGTTTCACTTATTTGTGGAGCATAACAAATAACATGGAGGACATGAGGAGATGGAGAGGAGAAGGGAGTTGAGGGAAATTGGAAGGGGAGGTGAACCATGAGAGACTATGGACTCTGAAAAACAATCTGAGGGTCTTGAAGGGGTGTGGGGGTGGGGGGTTGGGGGAACAAGGTGGTGGGTATTAGGGAGGGCATGTATTGCATGGAGCACTGGGTGTGGTGCAAAAACAATGAATACTGATACACTGAAAAGAAATAAAAAAAAAAAAAAGAAATTGGGTATGTCATACAACAATGGTGTCCTTCACTGGTGAAACACAGTTAGGTCTTTCTTTAAGCTCAAAATATATATTGATCAATGTGGTTTCAACCTTAAAAACTTCCACACTCCTGCTTCTACTTAATTCTGATGGAGAAAAACATGGCTTTGGGGACACAGTGTGGGTCTAAATGCAAGACGTATAACAGAAAGGCCTGGTTTCAGGTCCAAGAGACTACAAAATCTGATTCACACAACACTCTATAATTTCCACCAGCTTCCTTGGGCTTCCTGAAGTACATCTGGACAAGAAAACCAAAGCACTTATATTATACAATATACACAGTATATTATATTATATAATGTACAGAGTCTTATTTTGCTTCAAATGCAAGAATGGTGTTAAAACCTGTTTCTAAAGAGCAACCCCAGAATGACTTTGCTTTAACTGTCACAGGTGCTTCAATTAGACTTGAAAGTCTTTTCTGGAATAAAACATATCTAACAGTTACTGAGCACTCATTATTTGTCATGCACCTGGCTAGAAGCTACACATTTTATCTCATTATATTTTCTGAACAATCCTTTAAAGTAGACATTATTCCTATAATGCACATGAGAAAACTGAAGCTCACATATGCTGAGACCCATAAGTGGATCACAGAGATAGGGAGTGGCAGAGGTGGGGATGAACATACTGGTCCAAAGACCAGTTTTAATGGTGTCTATACTCCCCTGCTTACAACTGCCCTGAGGGATTGCTCCCTTCCTTGACATAGCTATTCTCTGCTCAACTCCCAAGGTCCTGGGTTATGATACCATTCTTCAGCATGCTCAGATCAGGATGTAGTGACAACATTAGGGTTTGAAGCTGACAGCTAAGAAAGAATTCTTGAAACCTCTTTTGTACAAAAAGGTGGTTTTATTTAAACATGGGGACACTACCCATGGGAAGAAAGAGCTGGATCAGGGTCATGAAGAGTGGCCCTTTACATACTTTCAGGTTGGGACAGGGTTAGGGATAGTGGAATTTTGGAAAACAAGGTTTCCAGGGCCATGAGAGGGCTAGCTATTGTTAAAAATAACACGGAGGACATGGGGAGATGGAGAGAAGAAGTGAGTTGGGGGAAATTGGAGGGGGAGACAAACCATGAGAGACTGTGGGCTCAGAAACACACTAAGGGTTTTGGAGGGGAGGGGAGGTCAGGGGTTGAGTAAGCCTGTTGGTGGGTATTGTGGAGGGCACGTATTGCATGGAGCACTGGGTGTGGTGCATAGACAATGAATTCTAGAACACTGAAAAGAAATTTTTAAAAAAGTGTCATTTATTACTATCTAATAAAACCTGAGTCATGAGGCCCTTCAGAAGTTGATCAGTGGTCCATATGCTTGGGAGATGATTGCCAACACAGATTTTTGGGGGCTTAAAATGAAGTTTCCAAAAGAATTTTTTTTTTTAAAGATTTCATTCATTCATTTGACAGAGATCACAAGTAGGCAGAGAGGCAGGCAGAGAGAGAGGAGGAAGCAGGCTCCCCGCTGAGCAGAGAGCCTGACAAGAGTCTTGATCCCAGGATCCTGGGATCATGACCCCCCCCCGAAGGCAGAGACTTAACCCACTGAACCACCCAGGCGCCCCATCCAAAAGAATTTTTATATGTTAAAGTAGATTTACAGGATACTGGGAGGGGGTGGGTCTAGCACTGCTTTATGCCCTTAACAAAATGTCAACATCAAGGCAATTGAGTCCCCAGAGGAGGGCTACTCTCCCTGTTTCAAGGACTTGCCAATGGGTTGTAGGTAGTAAGGAAATTTAATAATTTTTCCTCAGCCTTTATTTTCCACATCACTTTCCACCAGACAAGGGTCATTCACAGAACAGCTGGTGGGGCAGGAACCACCATCAGCACCTCACAGAAGGGGAAACCAGGTCGCAGAGAGGATGGGGCCTTAACCACAGTCAGCAGGTGGCAGGTGTTAGGGTCCGTGATCAAAGGAAGGAGACTGATAAAAAGCGAAGGTTAAGCAAAGCTTTATTTCGTGCCAAGCATCAAGAATCAAACTGACTGGTCAGGGTTGTCTCTTATGAAAAGGTGAGGACGACGACCCTGGCAAGGCCGCTCCCAATGTGGCCACTCTGGACGAGGCTGCTCCCCAGACAGGGCCACTCCCCAGACAGGGGCTGCTCCGGTGAGGCCGCTCCCTGAGGCCATGTCTCAGGGCGATGGGGCTGCTGGCAGCTCTGACAGCTCTAACAAGAGCTCTGACAGCTCTGATGCTCTTACAAGAGCTCTGACAGCTCTGACAGCTCCTACAAGAGCTCTGATGGCTCTGATGGCTCTTACAAGAGCTCTGACAGCTCTCCCAGCTCTGACGACTCTCCTACTCCTCCGATGACTCTCCTACTCCTCCGAGGACTCTCCTACTCCTCCGAGGACTCTTCTATTCCTCCCATGACTCAGCCTCGCAGACTAACCTTTATAGGGGTGGTTGAGCCCCGCCCACACACAGGTGGCCAATGGGATCTCACCTCAGTAAATATATGCGTGCCCCTCTGATTGGATGTCTTCACCTGGCCTGACTCGCCCTTGTATCTAGGCTTTGCAAGTAAGTTCCTCTGGGAGGAGCAGGGTCAATCTAAGTTCACTGCAACAAAATGGCTCCCTCTGGCCAAACAGGCCCTTACATTCCCCCCTTTTCTTTGGAGATTAGTCAAATCTTTGACTTTTTAGCCAGTTCTATGTTATATTGAGCATGTAAGACTAACATTTTATCGCTCTAATTTTCTTTGGTACAAATGACATTAGGGCGTTTATAATACAGGGGCCAAAAAGTAACAGTAGTACACAGCCGACTGATAAGTTAGCCATTCAACACTTTGTATAAGCTTTTCCATTTTTCCTAATTCCGTTCATCTAATTTCCCACCTATACTTTACATAAACAGGTAATAATAGGAGCAACAATAAACTCACAGTTTTTTTAGTCTTAGCTTTTGTCCATGGTCAGCGGGGACTGTTGACTGCAGCTTCCATCTCTGGGGGGCGTCCTTACTCTCGGCTCGTTTGACGTGACCCACATGAACCCAGGCCCTAATGCCTTCTACTTGTACTGCCGTGGGGGTGGTTAGGATAACAGTAAACTGTCCCTTCCAGCGAGGCTCCAAGTTCCCCACTTGATAGCGACGTATCCAAACCAAGTCCCTGGGTTGGTAAGGATGTGATTCCACCACCATCTCCGTCCCAGTGTGGGCAGTTCGGATCCCTGTGTGGGCTTTTTTTTAAGACAGACTGTAATGCCTACAGTGACTGAAGTACAGACTGATCAGTCATTTCTGCTAGGGCAACCTCCTGTAGCTAAGGACAGAGTGGGGGGGGTCTCCCAAACATTATTTCAAATGGGGTCACCTTGTTTAAATAGGGTGTACATCATGCCCTGAGGAGGGCGAAGGGAAGGAGATCCACCCATCCACCGCCAGTCTCCAGAATTAGTTTTGTCAAGGTCTCTTTAAGAGTCTGGTTCATTCTCTCTACTTGCCCAGAACTCTGGGGCCAATAGGCACAATGTAGTTTCCAATTAGTGCCCACGGCCTTGGCCAATGCCTGTGAGACTGAACTCACAAATGCAGGGCCATTGTCTGACCCAATCATGAGAGAGGCAGCCCAAACCTAGGAATTATTTCTTCTAGTAGCTTTTTGGCCACCACTCCTGCCATCTCATGTTTGGCGGAAAAAGCATCTACCCAGCCTGAAAAGGTATCTACAAAAACTAACATATACTTGTGCCCATATTTTCTGGGTTTCATTTCTGTAAAGTCTATTTCCCAATAAATTCCTGGTTCCTTACCTCTTTCTCTTTTCCCTCTTCCCATTTTAATTCTTCCCACATTAACTGCCTGGCATTGAGCACATCTATCAACTACGTCCTGAACCATATGCCCCAAATTTAGAAACCTGGAATTGCTTGCCTATAAGGTCATTGAGTTTGCATATCCCCAAATGAATACCCTGACGTATCTGGTCTACTAACTTCTTACCTAGTTTTCGAGGAAGAATTATTTTCCCTGCTTTAGTCTTAGCCCAGTCCCCTTCACAGTCCAATTTAACCCATTTCTGTAAATACTTTAAATCTTCTTCTGAATAGTTCAGTTTTTCTGGTAGGACTGGAGCCAGGAGTGTAAACAGTTCTTGCACTGTTTCTCGGGCTGCTTGCTTTGCGGCTTGATCTGCTAAGTGGTTTCCTTTTGAAATCGGATCAGTCCCCTTTTGATGTCCCAGGCAATGCATAACAGCCACCTCTTTTGGGTCCCAAATAGCCTGGAAGAGAGCTAATATTTCTCCTCTGTTTTTAATTCCTTTTCCTTCTGCTGTTAATAGACCCCTTTCTTTATAAATAGCCCCATGTATATGGAGAGTAGCAAAGGCATACCTGCTGTCCGTATAGATGTTGGCGGTTTTACCTTTGGTCATCTGCAGTGCCTTAGTGAGTGCAATCAGTTCCGCTTTTTGTGCCGAAGTTCCATGTGGCAGGGCTGCTGTCCAGAGTATCTGGTCAGGAGAAACCACCACAGCCCCTGCATACCTCTTTCCATTGACCATGTAGCTACTCCCATCTGTGAACAGAGTCATCTCGGCATCCGGGAGGGGAATGTCTCTGAGATCTGGCCTTATTCCTGTGACTTGGATTAGGACCTCCCCACAGTCATGTGGATGGTCAGCTAGCTCCTCTGGCAGCAGTGTGGCTGGATATAGCACTGCCAGGGGCCGGAAGGTCACTCTTGGTTCATGGAGGAGAAGGGCCTGATACCCCATCACTCAGGCGTTCGTCATCCATCAGTCTGGTAGAGTCCGGAAAAGGCCCTCAATAGTGTGTGTGGTGGTTATGATAATATTTTGACCCAAAGTCAATTTACTTGCATCCTTGACCAGGAGGGCAGTTGCAGCAATTATGCGGAGGCAAGGGGGAAACCCAGCTGCTACTGGATCTAGTTTCTTGCTAAGATAGGCTACTGGCCTTCGCCAAGGCCCCAGAGTCTGAGTTAAAACTCCTTTGGCCACCCCTGCTTTTTCATCCACATATAATTGGAAGGGCTTGGTAACATCTGGGATGGCAATACTGGGGCATTCAGTAGGGCTGTTTGTAATTCCCAAAATGCTCCTTCTGCCTCAACTGTGCATTCTATCATAGTGAGCCCTCCTTTTGCCAGTTTGTAGAGAGGTTGGGCAATCTCCGCAAACCGTGGTATCCACAGCCTACAGTAGCCCACCGTCCCAAGAAACTCCCTCACTTTTCGGGACGTGGTGGGGTGGGGGTATCGGGTGATCACCTGTTTCCTGGACTCAGACAGTGAACACACTCCCTCGTGGAGACCAAAGCCTAGATAAGCGGCATGGCTCTGACAGAGCTGTGCTTTCTTCGCTGACACCCGATACCCTTTTTCCTTCAGAGTCTATAAGAGAGCTCTCATCCCCTGCAAACATGACTCATAGTTCTCAGTGGCTACTAGCAAGTCATCAACGTAATGTAACAGAGTGACTCCTGGGTTGGAGGTGCTGTACTCATGCAAATCCTCATGTAGGGCCTCGTCGAAGATAGTGGGCGAATTCTTGAATCCTTGGGGAAGGCTTGTCCAGGTGAGCTGGCCTTGAAACCCTTTCTGTGGGTCGGACCACTCAAAAGCAAAAAGGGGCAGAGATTACCTTGCTAAAGATATACAGAAAAATGCATCCTTGAGATCTGAGACAGTATACACAGTTCTTTTGGGGCCCAGGAGGGAGAGTAGGGTATAGGCATTAGGCACCATCGGATGGATATCTTCAACCTGTTTATTAACTTTCTGCAAGTCCTGGGTGGGTCGGTACTCCCCAGTCTTGGCCTTTTTGATGGGCAGCAAAGGTGTGTTCCATGGAGATTTGCAAGGAACTAGGATCCTGTCTCCTCGGAGGTGGTTCATGTGTTTTCTGATCCCTTCCTTTGCTTCCCGGGGAAGGGGGTACTGCCGAACGTGAACAGCCGTAGCTGTCGCCTTTAACTGTACCACCACTGGAGGTTGTTCCTTGGCCAAGCCAGGGGGCTTGCCTTCTGCCCAGACCTGGGGAAACTCGTCCTGTAGGATTTGGAGAAGACTCCCCGCTTTGTCTCCTCTGGTTTTGAGACTGGCTCGTAAAAGAGGTATTCATCTACTGCTCCCATAAGCACTTGTACAGTGGTTGTCTCAAGGTTACAGTCATGTCTCCTTCCGAGAACTGAATGCCAGCTCTTAACTTGTGGAGGAGATCTCTTCCCATCAAGTTATATGGGACATTAGGGAGCACCAAAAATTGATGTGTAACTACTCCTGAGGCCAAGTTTAAAGTCCTTTCTGTTGTCCATTTATGTCTCTCTGTGCCATTTTCTCCTTGTACCCAAACTTCCTCTCCAGATAGTTTTCCCATAGGTTTAAGTAATGATGAAAATTGGGCTCCCGTGTCCACCAAAAAATCAACTGATCTCCCCTCCACTTCAATTTTTACCTGAGGTTTGGGGAGGGGCTCTGAACCATGGCCCCTTCAGTCTCTGGTGGCAAGCATTGCTGTCTTCCTTTTAGGGCACTTCCTGGCCCAATGTCCTTTTTCCTTACAGTAAGTGCACTGACCTGAATTTAAGTCTTCCCATCTGCCTTCTCTGTGCTTAGGCTTTTCCTTCCATTTACTATCCCCTACCCGTCTCCTCCCCGCCTCATGTAATGACAAAACTTTAACGAGTTTTTTTGTCTGTTTTTCATCCTCTTGTACATCCCTGTTGTTAAACACCTTTTCTGTTATTCCCACTAACTCAGTCAGATTCTTCCCTTCAAATCCCTCAATTTTCTGAAGTTTCCTCCTTATATCTGGGGCTGACTGACTGGCAAAAGCAAGGTTCATTGCCCTCTGATTTTCAGGTGCTTCAGGATCAATTGGGCTATAGATTTTATAGGCTTCAAGTAGCTTTTCTAGGAAAGCTCCTGGAGACTCATTCTTACCTTGAGTCACCGTACTAATTTTAGATAAATTTATGGGTCTCCTTGCAGCTGCACGGAGGCCTCCCAGTAGAGCCTGATGGTAGAAACGTAAGCTCTCCTTACCTTCATCGGTGTTTGGATCCCAGTCAGGGGGTTCCCTCGGGCAGTAGTCCTCCATTCAGTGGGGATCGAGGTCCCTGCCAAGTCTCTCACTTATCACCTTATGGGTTTCTTGCATGATGCAATCCCTCTCTTCCCCGTTAAAGAGAGCCATAAGGAGCTGTTGAACATCCACCCAGGTAGGTTGATGAGTAAGAAAGACAGTCTCCAAGAGGCTAATTAAATTCTGAGGGTGGTCAGAAAAGGATTTGTGTTGGGTCTTCCAGTTATAGATGTCAGAAGAGGAGAAAGGGATATAGCTTAGGTAGGGCCGCCCTCTCCCGTCAGGTAGAGCAACCTCACGAAGAGGCAGCATTGGCACGGATAGTACCAGTGAGGTAAAGGGAGGCTGAGGGGGATAGAGGAAAGGGGAAGGATCAGGGCGGTCTCTCTGCTTGGTGGTCCCATAAGTGGACCCCGACCGTGTATGAGGTGGACTGGTAAAGGCATTTTGGGACCAAGAGTCAGATTTAGAGGACAAATAAGGGGGGGGGGATTCCATATCCTCCATATCTGATGGAGGTAGAACGGTCTTCTTCCCTGGTTCCCCCTCATCTGTCTGTTCTGGTTTTGGTGCTCTGACCTGCCTTAGAAGGAGAGAAATGATTTCATTAGCAGGGGGAAGGTGGGACTTGAGCCATGATGGTGGCTCTTCTATCAGATATCGCCAAGCCACAATGCATGGTATTAGGTATCAATGTAGATTAAAGACCTCACTCAGGGTAGAATAGATCTGAGTCAAGGCAAACGTTCCTTCCGGCGGCCACCCTGTGGAGAAAGTGGGCCACTCTAATTGGCAGAGTGTTTTTAGTTTTCCCGGGTAAACCTTTTCACCTGACTGAGTGGCTTTACCTTGAAAATCCTTGAAATGTTCAAGAACAAGACCTAGGGTTGTCACAGGCCCCTTACTCCCCATTTGTCCCATTTCTCCAAATACAACAAACAGCACAACAGACAACAACAACAACAACAAAAAAAAAACAAGGCAAAGACAACTGCAGAGGGGCACCTGGGTGGCTCAGTGGGTTAAGCTGCTGCCTTCGGCTCAGGTCATGATCCCAGGGTCCTGGGATCGAGTCCCGCATCGGGCTCTCTGCTCAGCAGGGAGCCTGCTTCCCTCTCTCTCTCTCTCTCTCTCTCTGCCTGCCTCTCCGTCTACTTGTGATCTCTCTGTCAAATAAATAAATAAAATCTTTAAAAAAAAAAAAAAAAAAAAAAAAAAAGACAACTGCAGACCCAGCGATCCCCATCCAGAGCCTGCTGCTAATGGGGACTTTCTTGCAGGACTTCCCCTGCAAATACAATGAACCACACAACAGACAACAAAAGAAACAGGCAAAGACAACTGCAGAACCAACGATTCTTACCCAGAACCTGCCACTGGTGGGGGCTTTCTTTATCCCACAACTGCCTAGGGGGAATTGAACCCCTCAACTGTCTAGGGGGACTCGAACCCCCCAACTGCCCAGGGGGACTCGAACCCCCAATTGCCCAGGGGGACTTGAACCCCCCGACACTCTAGAGGGACTTGAACCCCTCAACTGTCTATGGGGACTTGAACCCCCTGACCACCCAGGGGAACTCAAACCCCCCATCCGCCCAGGGGGACTCGAACCCCCCGACCACCCAGGGGGACTCGAACCCCCTGTCAATCTACCAGCAGAGGGATGGGTCGTCCCCACATCCACTCCAGCCCTGGGGAGCATGGCTGTGTCCAGCTTCTCCCTGGTGGGCTATACCCTGGAGCTCCAACCAGACAGACAGATAGGATCCCAATACCAAAGATCCCAATACCTCTGGAGGCTTTTCCCAAAAATTCCAATGCTGGATCAGTTCTCATCGTTTGTTCCTGGACGAGCCCCCAAATGTTAGGTCCGTGATCAAAGGAACAAGACTGATACAAAGCGAAGGTCAAGCAAAGCTTTATTTCGCGCCAAGCATCACGAATCAAACTGACTGGTCAGGGCTGTCTCTTATGAAAAGGTGAGGATGACCCCGGCAAGGCCGCTCCCAACATGGCCGCTCTGGACGAGGCTGCTCCCCAGACAGGGCCACTCACCGGACAGGGGCTGCTCTGGCAGGGCTGTTCCCTGAGTCCACGGCTCGGGGCAGCAGGGCCACTGGCGGCTCTCAGGGCTCTGACGGCTCTGACGGCTCTGACGGCTCTGACGGCTCTGACAAGTGCTCTGTCAGCTCTGACAGCTCTTAAAAGAGCTCTGAGGGCTCTTACAGCTCCTACAAGAGCTCTGATGGCTCTGACAGCTCTTACAAGAGCTCTGACAGCTCTCCCAGCTCTGACAACTCTCCTACTCCTCTGATGACTCTCCTACTCCTCCATGACTCTTCTACTCCTCCCACGACTCAGCCTCGCAGACTAACCTTTATAGGGGTGGTTGAGCCCCACCCACACACAGGTGGCCAATGGGATCTCACCTCAGTAAATATATGCGTGCTCCTCTGATTGGATGTCTTCACCTGGCCTGACTCGCCCTTGTATCTAGGCTTTGCAAGTAAATTCCTCTGGGAGGGGCAGGGTCAATCTAAGTTCACTGCATAGGGTCAATCTAAGTTCACTGTAACAAAATGGCTCCCTCTGGCCAACCAGGTCCTTACAGCAGGCAGTGGCCAAGTTGGCCCAAGGCCTTTGGCCCTCCTTTAGCGCACTGAGTCAGCCCCACGGGGACCTGCCACCAGCTCTGACATCAATCAGAATGAAAAAATAATGAATACTGTTACGCTGAAAAATAAAAAAAAAATTTAAAAAGAGAAAAGACTGCCTTTTTCCCATTATATATGCTTGCCCCTTTTGTTGTATATTAATTGGCAATATAAATGTGGGTTTATTTTGGGCTCTCTATTCTGTTCCATTGATCTATGTGTCTGTTTTTGTGCCAGTTTTATACTGTTTTGATTACTGTAGATTTATAACATAGTTTGAAATCTGGGACTGTGCTACCTCCAGCTTTTGTCTTCTTTCCCAAGATTACTTTGGCTATTCAGGGTCTTTTGTGATTCCATACAAACCTTAGGATTATTTGTTTTAGTTGTGTGGAAAATACTATTGGTATTTTGATAGGTATTGCATTGAATTTTTAGGTTTCATTGGGTATTGTGGACATTTGAACAATATTGATTCTTCCAATCCATAAGCATGGTATATCTGTCCATTTTCTTGTGTCACAGTCAATTTCTTTCATAAAAGTTTATAGTTTTCAGAGTCAAAGGTCTTTCGCCTCCTTAGTTAAACTTATTCTTAGGTATTTTATTCTTTATACAAGTATAAATGGGATTTTTCAATTTCTCTGTTTTTTAAATTTTGTTTTATTTTTTCAGTGTTTCAAGATTCATTGTTTATGCACCACACCCGGTGCTCCATGGAATATGTGCCCTCCTTAATACCCACTAGTTTATTAGTGTGTTGAAGAGCAACTGATTTCTGTATATTAATTTTGTACCTTGAAACTTTACAGAAATCACTTATTATCTCTAATAGTTCATTTTTGGTGGCATCTTTCGAGTTTCCTATACATCGTACTGTGTCTTCTGCAATTAGTAACGGTATTACTTCTTATCAAATTGGATTCCTTTATTTCTTTTTCTTTTCTGATTGCTATGGCTAAGACTCCCAGTATTCTGTTGGATAAAAGTGGCAAGAGTGGACAATCTTATCTTATTCCTAATCTTTTTTTTTAATATTTTATTTTTATTTATTTGACAGACAGATTTCACAAGTAGGCAGAGAGGCAGGCAGAGAGAGAGGAGGAAGCAGGCTCCATGCTGAGCAGAGAGCCTGATGCGGGGCTTGATCCCAGGACCCTGAGATCATGACCTGAGCCGAAGGCAGAGGATTTAACCCACTGAGCCACCCAGGCGCCCCTCTTATTCCTAATCTTAAAGAAAAATCTTTTACCTTTTCACCATTGAGTATGTTAGCTCTTGCTTTGTCATATGTAGCTTTTATTATGTTGAGGTATGTTTTCTGTAAACTCAGTTTGTTGAGCGTTTTTCTTATTAATGGATGTTGTATTTTATCAAATGTTTCTCCTGTATCTATTGAGATATTCATATGATTGTTATCCTTCATTTTGTTAATGTGGTGTATCACAGTGATTGACTTGTGGATATTGAACCATTCTTGCATCTCTGGAATAAATTCCATTAATTTGTGGTGGATAATCCTTTTACTGAATTGTTGATTTCAGTTTGCTAATACATTGTTGAGGATTTTGCATCCATGTTGACTAGGGATGTGACCTGTAGTATTTTTTTTTGTGGTGTATTTTTTGTTTTTTTACAGATTTTATTTCTTTATTTGACAGAGAGAGAGATCACAAGTAGGCAGATAGGCAGGCAGAGAGAGAAGGGGAAGCAGGCTCCCTGCTGAGCAGAAAGTCCAATGTGGGGCTCGATCCCAGGACCCTGAGATCATGACCTGAGCTGAAGGCAGAAACCTAACCCACTGAGCCACCCAGGAGCCCCTTTAATTTTTTATTTTTAAAATTTCTTTTCAGTGTACCAGAATTGATTGTTTATGCACCACACCCAGTACTCCATGCAAAACGTGTCCTTCATAGTACCCACTAACAGGCTCACCCAACTTCCCATCCCCTGCCCCTTCAAGACCCTCAGATTGTTTTTCAGAGTCCATAGTCTCTCATGGTTCATCTCCCCCTCCAAATTCCCTCAACTCCCTTCTCCTCTCCATCTCCCCAAGTCCTCCGTGTTATTTCTTATGCTCCACAAATAACTGAAACTGTATGATAATTGACTCTCTCTGCTTGACTTATTTCAATCAACATAATCTCTTCCAGTCCCACCCATGTTGCTACAAAAGTTGGGTATTCATCCTTTCTGATGGAGGCATAATACTCCATAGTGTATATGGACCACATCTTCCTTATCCAATCATCCGTTGAAGGGCATCTTGGTTCTATGCACAATTTGGCAATGGTGGCCATTGCTGCTATAAACATTGGGGTACAGATGACCCTTCTTTTCATTACATCTGTATCTTTGGGGTAAATACCCAGTAGTGCAATTGCAGGGTCATAGGGAAGTTCTATTTTTAATTTCTTTTTTTTTTAAATTTATTTATTTTTTTATAATTTTTTTTTTCAGCATAACAGTATTCCTTGTTTTTGCACCACACCCAGTGCTCCATGCAATCTGTGCCCTCTCCAATACCCAATACCTGGTTCCCCCAACCTCCCATCCCCCACCCCTTCAAACCCCTCAGATGGTTTTTCAGAATCCATAGTCTCTCATGGTTCACCTCTCCTTCCAATTTCCCCCAACTCCCTTCCCCTCTCCATCTCCCCTTGTCCTCCATGCTATTTGTTATACTCCACAAATAAATGAAACCATATGATAATTGACTTTCTCTGCTTGACTTATTTCACTCAGCATAATCTCTTCCAGTCCTGTCTATGTTGCTACAAAAGTTGGGTATTCATCCTTTCTGATGGAGGCATAATACTCCATAGTGCATATGGACCACATCTTCCTTATCCATTCGTCCGTTGAAGGGCATTTTGGTTCTTTCCACAGTTTGGCGACCGTGGCCATTGCTGCTAGAAACATTGGGGTACAGATGGCCCTTCTTTTCACTACATCTGTATCTTTGGGGTAAATACCCAGTAGTGCAATGGCAGGGTCATAGGGAAGCTCTCTTTTTAATTTCTTGAGGAATCTCCACACTGTTTTCCAAAGTGGCTGCACCAACTTGCATTCCCACCAACAGTGGAAAAGGGTTCCCCTTTCTCCACATCCTCTCCAACACACGTTGTTTCTTGTCTTGCTAATTTTGGCCATTCTAACTGGTGTAAGGTGATAGCTCAATGTGGTTTTAATTTGAATCTCCCTGATGGCTAGTGATGATGCCATTCTGATCAAAATTCCACCAGTATTTTTCAAAGAGCTGGAGCAAATAATCCTAAAATTTGTATGGAATCAGAAGAGACCCCAAATTGCTAAGGAAATGTTGAAAAACAAAAATAAAACTGGGGGCATTACGGTTCCTGATTTCAAGCTTTACTACAAAGCTGTGATCACCAAGACAGCATGGTATTGGCATAAAAACAGACACATAGACCAGTGGAACAGAGTCGAGAGCTCAGATATGGACCCTGAACTCTATGGTCAAATAATCCTCAACAAAACAGGAAAAAATATACAGTGGAAAAAAGACAGTCTCTTCAATAAATGGTGCTGGGAAAACTGGACAGCTATATGCAGAAGAACGAAACTCGACCATTCTCTTATAGCGTACACAAAGATAAACTCAAAATGGATAAAAGATCTCAACGTGGGACAGGAATCCATCAGAATCCTAGAGGAGAACATAGGCAGTAACCTCTTCGATATCAGCCACAGCAACTTCTTTCAAGATATGCCTCCAAAGGTAAAGGAAACAAAAGCGAAGATGAACTTTTGGGACTTCATCAAGATCCAAATCTTCTGCACAGCAAAGGAAACAGTCAACAAAACAAAGAGGCAACCCACGGAATGGGCGAAGATATTTGCAAATGACAGTACAGACAAAAGCTTGATATCCAGGATCTATAAAGAACTCCTCAAACTCAACACACAGAAAACAGACAATCATATAAAAAATGGGCAGAAGATATGAACAGACACTTCTCCAATGAAGACATACAAATGGCTATCAGACCCATGAAAAAATGTTCATCATCACTAGCCATCAGGGAGATTCAAATTAAAATGGCAATCTCTTCAATAAACAATCCTGGAAAAACTGGATAGCTACATGCAAAGAATGTAATCAGACCACTTTCTTACACCACACACACACACACACACACACACACACACACACCCTCAAAATGGATTCTAGATCTAAATGTAAGACCTGAAACCTTAAAAGTCCTAAAACAAAACATTGGCAGCAATCTCTTAGATATCAGCCACAGAAATTTATTTCTGGACCTGTCTCCTTAGACAAGGAAAACAAAAGCAAAAATATACTATTGAGATACACCAAACTAAAAAGTTTTTGCATAGCTAAGGAAACTCTCAACAAAATGGAAAGTGAACCTACTGAATGGGAGGAGATGTTTGCAAATGATCTATCTCATAAGGGTTTAATATCCAAAATATATAAAGAACTCATACAACTCAACAGCAAAACCACAAATAATCCAATTAAAAATGGGCAGAGTTCTTGAATAGGCATTTTTGCTAACAAGAAATACAGGTTACTAAAAGAAAGATACATGAAAAGATGCTCAACATCATTAATCATCAGGGAAATGCAACTCAAAACCACTATTCATTGTCACCTCACACCAGTCAGAATGGCTAGAATCAAAAAGACAAGGAAAAAACAAGTGATACCAATATGGAAAAAGGGGAATTGTTGATGGGAGTAAAATTTTTTGTATTCACTGTGGAGTTTCTTCAAAAAATTAGAAGTAGAAATACCATAAGACACAATATTCTACTTCTGGGTATTTACCTAAAGAAAACAAAAAACATGAACTCAAAAATAGATATGAACATACTCATGTTTATTGAAGCATTATTTATAATAGCTAAGAGATGGAAGCAACATATGTGTCTATCAGTAGATGGATGGATAAAGGATATGTTCAGGAGGAGTCAAGATGGCGGAGAAGTAGCAGACTGAGACGACATCAGGTAGCAGTAGATCAGCTAGATAGCCTATCGATCTATTGCGAACACCTACAAATCCAACAGGAGATCGAAGAGAAGATGAGCAACAATTCTAGAAACAGAAAATCGACCACTTTCTGAAAGGTAGGCCTGGCAGAGAAGTGAATACAAAGTGACAGGAAGATAGACTGCAGGGGAGGGGCCAGCTCCTGGCAGGGGGCAGAGCAACGGAGCACAAAGTCAGGACTTTTTAAAGTCTGTTCCACTGAGGGACATCGCTCCAGAGGCTAAACTGGGGTGAAGCCCAAAAGGAATCAGCATGGCCCCAGGTCCCATGGGCTCACAGAAGGATTGGGTGTGTCTGAGTGTTGTAGAGCTCGCAGGTTTTAGAGTGGGGAAGCAGGCTACAGAGACAGAGCCGAGGAGTGAGCTCTCAACCTGGGGTTACCTTGAACCGGTCACAGGCTGGGTGAGCTTGGAGCGCGGCCAGAGGCCAAGGAGATGGGATTGATTGAGCGCTTTTCTCTGAGGGTGCACTGAGGAGTGGGGCCCTGAGCTCTCGGTTCCTCCGGGCCAGAGATTGGGAGGCCGCCATTTTCATTCCCATCCTCTGGAACTCTACGGAAAGTGTTCAGGGAACAAAAGCTCCCGAAAGCCAACCCAAGCAGATTAATTAGCCTGGCCCCTGGTAAGGGATGGGCAATTCCGCCTCAGGCAAAGACACTTGAGGATCACTAAAATAGGCCCCTCTCCCAGAAGATCAACAAGAAATCCAGCCAAGACCAAGTTCACTAACCAAGTAGAACAGGAGAATTCCAGAGGAGGAGAAAGCAAAGCATGGAATTCATGGCTCTCTCCCCATGACTCTTTAGGCTTGCAGTTAATTTTTTTTTTCTTCTGCTAATTTTTTTTTTAACTTTTACCCCTTCCTCTTTTAGTGTTTTCTCTCTTTTTTTTTTTTAGATTTTATTTATTTGTTTGGCAGAGAAAGATCACAAGTAAGCAGATAGTCAGGCAGAAAGAGAGAGAGAAGGAAGCAGGCTCCCTGCCGAGCAAAGAGCCTGATGCGGGGCTCAATCCTAGGACCCTGAGATCATGACCTGAGCCAAAGGCAGAGGCTTAACCCACTGAGCCACCCAGGCGATACTCTTTTAAGTTTTTTTTAACTAGTTTATCTTAACAATACCTTTCAAAAAATAATAATCTTTTTTGAACTTTCATTATTGTAGTCATATCTTATCCTTCATTGTATCTAACTTTATTTTTTGTATACACATAGGGTTTTTCTTCTAGCAAATTTGGGGTACAACTTCTCCTAATAGATCAAAATATACCCTAAATCTAGCTCTGGGCTTGTTCTAGTCTCCAACCCGAGCAAGTTCTCTCCACTTTCTTTTTCTTTATTCTCCCAACATACTTACTTTTTCAACTCCTTTTTTAGAAATTAAAAAAAAAATTCTCATCTTTATAGGCATATCCCATCACTTCGTTATGTCTACCCTTAATCGTGTTTTTCATTCATTAAAATTTTGGGAGGTAGTTTCTTCTAAGAGACAAAAATACTCCCAAAATTAAGTGGGTGACCCTGTTCTAGTCACAAGTCTAATAGATATATATATTTTTTCTTTTTAAATATTTTTTTCTTTATTTGTTTTCTTTTTTTAACTTTTTATTTTCTGAACTTTTAATCCCCTTTCTCCCTCCCATGATTTAGGAACTTTTCTGGTTTGGTTAAAGCACATTTTCCTGGGGTCTTTGCCACCCCTTTAGTATTTTATTTGCTCCATCATATATTCTTATCTGGACAAAATGACAAGGTGGAAAATCTCACCACAAAAAAAAAAAAAAAAAGAACAAGAGGCAGTACTGAAGGCTAGGGACCTAATCAATATGGACATTGGTAATATGTCAGATCCAGAGTTCAGAATGATGATTCTCAAGGTTCTAGCCGGGCTCAAAAAAGGCATGGAAGATAGTAGAAAAACCCTCTCCAGAGAGATAAAAGACCTTTCTGGAGAAATTAAAGAACTAAAATCTAACCAATCTGAAATAAAAAAAAAAGCTATTAATGAGGTGTAATCAAAAATGGAGGCTCTTACTGCTAGGATAAATGAGGCAGAAGAAAGAATTAGTGATATAGAAGACCAAATGACAGAGAATAAAGAAACTGAGCAAAAGAGAGACAAACAAATACTGGACCACGAGGAGAGAATTTGAGTGATAAGTGACACCATAAGATGAAACAACATTAGAATATTTGGGATTCCAGAAGATGAAAGAGAGAGGGGAGCAGAAGGTATATTGGAGAGAATTATTGGAGAGAATTTCCCCAATATGGCAAAGGGAACAAGCATCAAAATCCAGGAGATGCAGAGAAACCCCCTCAAAATCAATAAGAATAGGTCCACACCCCGTCACCTAAAAATAAAATTTACAAATCTTAGCGACAAAGAGAAAACCCTAAAAGCAGCCCGGGATAAGAAGTCTGTAACATACAATGGTAAATATATCAGATTGGCAGCAGACTTATCCACAGAGGCCTGGGAGGCCAGAAAGAACTGGCATGATATATTCAGAGCACTAAACGAGAAAAACATGCAGCCAAGAATACTATATCCAGCTAGGCTATCATTGAAAATAGAAGGAGAGATTAAAAGCTTCCAGGACAAACAAAAACTGAAAGAATTTGTAAACACCAAACCAGCTCTACAGGAAATATTGAAAGGGGGCCTCTAAGCAAAGAGAGAGCCTAAAAGTAGTAGATCAGAAAGGAACAGAGACAATACATAATAACAGTCACCTTACAGGCAATACAATGCCACTAAATTCATATCTCTCAATAGTTACCCTGAATGTTAATGGGCTAAATGCCCCAATCAAAAGACACAGGATATCAGAATGGATAAAAAAACAAAACCCATCAATATGCTGCCTACAAGAAACTCATTTTAAACCCAAAGACAACTCCAGATTCAAAGTAAGGGGGTGGAAAATAATTTACCATGCTAATGGACATCAGAAGAAAGCTGGGGTAGCAATTCTTTTATCAGATCAAATAGACCTTAAGCCAAAGACTGTAATAAGAGATGAGGAAGGACACTATATCATACTCCAAGGGTCTGTCCAACAAGAAGATCTAACAATTTTAAATATCTATGCCCATAACATGGGATCAGCCAACTATATAAACCAATTAATAACAAAATCAAAGAAACACATCGACAATAATACAATAATAGTAGGGGACTTTAACACTTCCCTCACTGAAATGGACAGAACATCCAAACAAAAGATCAACAAGGAAATCAAGGCCTTAAATGACACACTGGACCAGATGGACATCACAGATATATTCAGAACATTCCATCCCAAAACAACAGAATGCACATTCTTCTGTAGTGCACATGGAACATTCTCCAGAATGGATCACATCCTGGGTCATAAATCAGGTCTCAACCGATATCAAAAGTCTGGGCTCATTCCCTGCATATTTCAGACCACAATGCTCTGAAGCTAGAACTCAATCACAAGAGGAAATTTGGAAAGAACCCAAACACATGGAGACTAAAGAGCATCCTTCTAAAAATGAATGGGTTAACCAGGAAATTAAAGAAGAATTGAAAAATTCATGGAAAAAAAATGATAAACCAACACATTGGTTCAAAATCTGTAGGACACAGCAAAGGCAGTCCTGAGAGGAAAATATATAATCATACAAGTCATTCTCAAGAAACAAGGAAGGTCTCAAATACACAACCTAACCCTAGACCTAAAGGAGCTGGAGAAAGAACAACAAAGAAAGCCTAAACCCAGCAAGAGAAGAGAAATCATCAAGATAAGAGCCGAAATTAATGAAATAGGAACTAAAAAAACAATAGAACAAATCAATGAAACTAGGAGCTGGTTCTTTGAAAGAATTAATAAGATTGATAAACCCCTGGCCAGACTTATTAAAAAGAAAAGAGAAAGGACCCAGATAAATAAAATCATGAATGAAAGAGGAGAGATCACAACCAACACCAAAGACATACAAACAATTATAAGAACATACTATGAGCAACTCTATGCCAACAAATATGACAATCTGGAAGAAATGGATACATTCCTAGAGACATATAAACTACCACAACTGAAACAGGAAGAAATAGATAACCTGAACAGACCCATAACCAGTAAGGAGATTGAAACAGTCATCAAAAATCTCCAAACAAACAAAAGCCCAGGGCCAGATGGCTTCCCAGGGGAATTTTACCAAACCCTTAAAGAAGAATTAATTCCTATACTCCTGAAACTGTTAGAAAAAATAGAAATGGAAGGAAAACTTCCAAACTCACTTTATGAGGCCAGCATCACCTTGATCCCAAAACCAGACAAGGATCCCATCAAAAAAGAGAATTACAGACTAATATCCTTGATGAACACAGATGCAAAAATTCTCACCAAAATACTAGCCAATAGGATCCAACAGTACATTAAAAGGATTATTCACCATGACCAAGTGGGATTTATTTCAGGGCTGCAAGTTTGGTTCAGCATCCACAAATCAATCAACATGATACAATACATTAATAAGAGAAAGAACAGCAACCATATGATACTCTCAATAGATGCTGAAAAAGCATTTGACAAAGTACAGCATACCTTCCTGATCAATACTCTTCAGTGTAGGGATAGAGGGCACACACCTCAATTTTATCAAAGCCATCTATGAAAAACCCACCGCAAATATCATTCTCAATGGAAAAAAACTGAAAGCTTTTCCGCTAAGGTCAGGAACACTGCAGGGATGTCTGTTATCACCACTGCTATTCAACATAGTACTAGAAGTCTTAGCCTCAGCAATCAGACAACAAAAAGAAATTAAAGGCATCTAAATCGGCAAGGAAGAAGTTAAACTATCACTCTTTGCAGATATGATACTATATGTGGAAATCCCAAAAGGCTCCACTCCAAAACTGCTAGAACTTGTACAGGAATTCAGTAAAGTGTCAGGATATAAAATCAATGCACAGAAATCAGTTGCATTTCTTTACACAAACACAAGACAGAAGAAAGAGAAATTAAGGGGTCAATCCCATTTACAATTGTACACAAAACCATAAGATACCTAGGAATAAACCTAACCAAAGAGGCAAAGAATCTATACTCAGAAAACTATAAAGTGGGGCAACCACGTGGCTCAGTGGGTTAAAAGCCTCTGCCTTTGTCTCAGGTCATGATTCCAGGGTCCTGGGATCAAGCTCCACACGGGCTCTCTGCTCAGTGGGGAGCCTGTTTCCCTTCCTCTCTCTCTGCCTGCCTCTCTGCCTACTTGTGATCTCCATCTGTCAAATAAATAAATAAATAAACAAATCTTTAAAAAAAAAAGAAAATTATAAAGTACTCATGAAAGAAATGGAGAAAGATACAAAGAAATGGAAAAATGTTCCATGCTCCTGGATTGGAAGAACAAATATTGCCAAAATGTCTATGCTACCTAAAGCAATATACACATTTAATGCAATCCCTATCAAAATCCCATCCATTTTTTTTTCAAAGAAATAGATCAAATAATCCTAAAATTTATATGGAACCAGAAAAGACCTCGGATAGCCAAAGGAATATTGAAAAAGAAAGCCAAAGTTGGTGGCATCACAATTCCGGACTTCAAGCTCTATTACAAAGCTGTCATCATCAAGACAATATGGAACTGGCACAAAAACAGACACATAGATCAATGAAACATAATAGAAAGCCCAGAAATAGGCCCTCAACTCTGTGGTCAACTCATCTTCAACAAAGCAGGAAGGAATGTCCAATGGAATAAAGACAGCCTCTTCAACAAATGGTGTTGGGAAAATTGGACAGCCACATGCAGAAAAATGAAACTAGACCATTTCCTTACACCACACATGAAAATAGACTCAAAATGGGTGAAGGACCTCAATATGAGAAAGGAATCCATCAAAATCCTTGAGGAGAACACAGGTAGCAACCTCTTCGACCTCAGCCTCAGCAACTTCTTCCTAGGAACATCGCCAAAGGCAAGGGAAGCAAGGGCAAAAATGAACTATTGGGATTTTATCAAGATGAAAAGCTTTTGCACAGCAAAGGAAACAGTTAACAAAACCAAAAGACATCTGACAGAATGGGAGAAAATATTTGCAAACGATATATCACATAAAGGGCTAGTATCCAAAATCTATAAAGGGTTCAGGAAACTCAAAACCCAAAGAACAAATAATCCAATCAAGAAATGGGCAGAGGACATGAACAGATATTTCTGCAAAGAAGACATACACATGGCCAACAGACACATGAAAAAATGCTCCACATCACTCAGCATCAGGGAAATACAAATCAAAACTACAATGAGATACCACCTCACACCAGTCAGAATGGCTAAAATTAACAAGTCAGGAAATGACAGATGCTGGCGAGGATGCGGAGAAAGGGGAACCCTCCTACACTGTTGGTGGGAATGCAAGCTGGTGCAACCACTCTGGAGAAAAGCATGGAGATTCCTCAAAAATCTGAAAATAGAGCTACCCTATGACCCAGCAAGTGCACTACTGGGTATTTACCCTAAGGATATAAATGTAGTGATCAGAAAGGGCACGTGCACCTGAATGTTTATAGCAGCAATGTCCACAATAGCCAAACTATGGAAAGAACCTAGATGTCCATCAACAGATGAATGGATAAAGAAGATGTGGTATATATACAATGGAATACTATGCAGCCATCAAAAGGAATGAAATCTTGCCATTTGCGACAACATGGATGGAACTAGAGGGTATTATGCTTAGCAAAATAAGTCAATCAGAGTAAGACAACTATCATGATCTCCCTGATATGAGGAAGTGGAGATGCAACGTGGGGGGTTTAGGTGGTAGGAAAAGAATAAATGAAAGAAGATGGGGTCGGGAGGGAGACAAACCATAAGACACTCTTAATCTCCCAAAACAAACTGAAGGTTGCTGGGAGGAGGGGGGTCAGGAGAGGGTGGCGAGGTTATGGACATTGGGGAGGGTATGTACTATGGTGAGTGCTGTGAAGTGTGTAAACCTGGCGATTCACAGACCTGTACCCCTGGGGCTAATAATTCCTTATATGTTTATAAAAAAATTAAAAAATTTAAAAATCTAAAAAAAAAGGAATATGTTCAAGTTGACCCTTGAACAATGTGGGGGTTAGAGATGCTGACCCTTTGCACAGTAGAAAATCTGCACATAACTCTTTGCAACCCTAAAACTTAAATACTCAACTCCACTGTGGACTAGAAGCCTTACTTATAACATAAATATGAAGTCAATTAACACATATCTTATATGTTATGTATATTGTATACTGTTTTCTTACAATAAAGTGAGCTAGAGAAAAGAAAGTGTTACTTAAAAATGTAAGCAATAGAAAATATATTTACATTACTCTAGTGTATTTACTGAAAAAATCCAAGTATAAATGACCCATGAAATTCAAATCTGTGTTGTTCAAGGATCAACTGTGTCTACAATGGAATATTATACAGCTTAAAAAAATAGATGGCAGCTTATCTTACATGGATGGAGCTAGAGGGTATTAGGGCAAGTGAAATAGACAAATATCATATGATTTCACTTATTTGTGGAATCTAAAAAACAAAGCAGGGGTGCCTGGGTGGCTCAGTTGTTAAGCATCTGCCTTCAGCTTGGGTCATGATCCCAGAGTTCTGGGATCGAGGCCCGCATTGGGCTCTCTGCTCAGCAAGGACTCTGCTTCTCCCTCTCCCACTCCCCCTGTTTGTGTTCCCTCTCTCGCTGTGTGTCTCTCTGTCAAATAAATAAAATCCTAAAATAATAATAATAAAAAACAAAGCAAACAGGCAATGTGATGCTCCCAGTTTTGTTTTCCTTTTTCAACATTTCCTTAGCAATTTGGGGTCTCTTCTGGTTCCATATGAATTTTAGGATTGTTTGCTCCAGCTCTTTGAAAAATGCCAGTGGAATTTTGATCAGGATGGCATTGAAAGTATAGATTGCTCTAGGCAGTATAGACATTTTAACAATGTTTATTCTTCTGATCCATGACCATGGAATGCTTTTCCATCTTTTTGTGTCTTCTTTAATTTCTTTGGTGAATTTTCTGTAGCTCTTTGAGTACAGATCCTTTACCTCTTTGGTTAGGTTTATTCCCAGGTATCTTACGGTTCTTGGTGCTATAGTAAATGGAATCGATTCTCTAATTTTCCTTTCTGTATTTTCATTGTTAGTGTATAAGAAAGCAATTGATTTCTGTGCATTGACTTTGTATCCTGCCACATTACTGAATTACTGTATGAGTTCTGGTAGTTTGGGGGTGGGGTCTTTTGGGTTTTCCATATAAAGTATCATGTCATCTGTGAAGAGAGAGAGTTTGACTTCTTCATTGCCAGTTCGAACACATTTTATTTCTCTTTGTTGTCTGATTACTGTTGCTAGGACTTCTAATACTGTGTTGAACAACAGTGGTGAGAGTGGGCATCCTTGCCGTGTTCCTGATCTCAAAGGGAAGACTGTCAGCTTTTCCCCATTGAGGGTGATATTTGCTGTGGGTTTTTCATAGATTTTATGAAGTTCAGGAATGTTCCCTCTATCCCTATACTTTGAAGCATTTTAATCAGGAACGGATGCTGGATTTTGTCAAATGCTTTTTCTGCATCAGTTGAGAGGACGATGTGGTTCTTCTCTCTTCTCTTATTGATTTGTTCTATCACATTGGTTGATTTGCAAATGTTGAACCACCCTTGCATCCCATGGATAAATACTACCTGGTCATGGTGGATAATCTTTTTAATGTGCTGTTGGATCCTATTAGCTAGGATCTTGTTGAGAATCTTAGCATCCATATTCATCAAGGATATTGGTCTGACAGCTATGTGTAGAAGAATGAAACTCAGCCATTCTTTTACACCATACACAAAGATAAACTTGAAATGGGTAAAAGACCTCAATGTGAGACAGGAATCCATCAAAATCCTAGAGGAGAAAATAGGCAGTAACCTCTTTGACATTGGCCACACCAGCTTCTTTCAAGATATGTCTCCAAAGGCAAAGGGAACAAAAGTGAAAATGAATTTTTGAGACTTCATCAAGATCAAAAGCTTTTGCCCAGCAAAGGAAATAGTCAACAAAACAAAAAGGCAACACACGGAATGGGAGAAGATATTCACAAATGATAATACCGACAAAGGGCTGATATCCAAGATCTATAAAGAACTCCTCAAACTCAACACACAAAAAACAGATAATCATGTCAAAAAATGGGCACAGGACATGAACAGACACTTCTCCAATGGAGACAAATGGCTAACAGACACATGAAAAGATCTTCATTATCACTAGCCATCAGGGAGATTCAAATTAAAACCACATTGAGATATCAATTTATACTAGTTAAAATAGCCAAAATTAACAAGGCAGTAAACAATATGTGTTGGAGAAGATGTGGAGAAAGGGGAACCTCTTACACTGTTGGTGGGAATGCAACTTGGTGCAGTCACTTTGGAAAACAGTGTGGAGATTCCTCAAGAAATTAAAAATAGAGCTTCCCTATGACCCTGCAATTGCACTAATGGGTATTTACACCAAAGATACAAATGTAGTGAATATAATGGCGATCTGTAACCCAATGCTCATAGCATCAATGGCCATGGTCACCAAACTGTGGAAAGAACCAAGATGCCCTTTGACAGATGAATAGATAAAGACGATATGGTCCATATATACTATGGAGTACTATGTTTCCATCAGGAAGGATGAATACCCAACTTTTGTATCAACATGGATGGGACTGGAAGAGATTATGCTGAGTGAAATAAGTCAAGCAGAGAGAGTCAATTATTGTATGGTTTGGCTTATTTGTGGAGCATAAGGAATGACATGGAGGACATGGGGAGATGGAGAGGAGAAGTGAGTTGGGGGAAATTGGAGGGGGAGATGAACCGCGAGAGATTGTGGACTCTGAGAAACATACTGAGGGTTTTGGAGGGGAGGGCGATGGAAGGTTGGGTGAGCCTGGTGGTGGGTATTATGGAGGACATGTTTTGCATGGAGCACTGGGTGTGGTGCATAAACAATGATTTCTAGAATACAGAGAAGAAATTTTGTAAAAATTTAAAAAAAACAAAGCAAGCAAGCAAGCAAACAAACAAAAGAATAGACTCATAAATATGAATAACTGGTGGCTCCCAGAGGAGAGGGGATATGGGGATGATGGGCAAAATAGGTAAAGGAATTTAGAATTACAAAATTCCAGTTATAAAATGAATATGCCAAGAGGATGGAAAGTACAGAGTAGGAAATATAGCCAATAATGTAACAATTTTGTATGGTTACATATGGTGACTACACTTCCCATGGTGAGCATTTTGTAATGTATAGAATTATTGAATCACCACATTGTATGCCTGACACTAGTATCATGTTGTAGGTCAACTATACTTCAATAAAAAATACTATTGTAGGTATATTGAATACCTTAGACAAAAAGAGAAACAAATGGGTAAAAAGAATTTCAACAGAGAAATTCTTTAACTGAAAAATATTTTCAGTGTTTCCTGTGACAGCAGTGGCTTACATGTACAAATTTAACCTTTTATAACTACTGATACTATATCTCCAGACCACACATGCTTTGCTTTTTATCATCTCATAAGCAGATACTTATTTGCTGAGCACTCTCTGGGCCCCTGTGTCTTGCTTGTTAAATGAAAGGTGCCCTGGGGACTCTTACCTGCCTCCCCCACCAAAGCTCCTACTGCCTTACTGGGGAGGAGTCATGTCCTGGAAAAGTTCTCTGCATGTTCTGGGCCTGAAGGCTGTGTCCCAGAGCCTCAGGCATCTGTAGAGCTGAGATGTGGATCTTGCCAGCTGGAGAATAGCTCCAGGGCCAGGCTGGACTCTCAGTCATTTTCCAATCTTCTCAGTAGCCAAGTCAGACCCCATGAGACACTGTTCCTGCTTCTCAGTGAAGTAATAGGGAGGACCAGCTCTACTTTATCCTGGTGCTGGCCTACAGAGCAGTCAGGGCCTGGTTCATATTTCTGACAAATACTGAGTCAGCTGTGAAATCTCTTCCTATATAATGAAGTTCCTTGATGCTTGAAGAAGAACTGGCTTTAATATTAAATCAGCCATTTAAGCTAAGACAGGTTATACTGGCATCTGTTGTTTATTGTTTTACATTTTGGGAAGGAGGGAAGGTTTTAGAATATTAGATGTAAATGTTGCCTGGGTCCCCAGCTGCATATCCCGGTGTATCACGAGGCATCAGCCTAACACAAGGATTGAATTGGTTGCTGGCAGCCTCCTCTAGAGTCTTAGAGTCATTTTTCTCCAAGCCTGTCAAAAACCCCATTTACCACCCACTTCATAGAATTTCGGCCCTGGGTACTAAAAACCATGACCATTCAGGAGATGGGCTTATTTCTTTCTAAAAAATGTAACTTGATTTTGATCAACACTTTTACTGCCAGAACAGATGATGATTGAGTGGTTTAAACAAGATAGAGGTTTAAAGGAGAGAAGAACGATGAGACCCTGGAAAATAGGTGTGATTGCGGCTGACATTCAGAAGTTGATGGCACATAAATGAGGTGGAGGGAGAGGAGTGAGGAGGGGTTCTGCTGGCTGGACTGTGGGTAGATTGCAGTGGGTTTTGGATGGGGCTGCTTAGGGGATTGTGAGTGTATTTCCACTGAAGTGGGTTTGCTTGTTTTCAGAAGTGCCCTTTTTTCCATTTACTGTGAAATGATTTTCTGTCCAACAACCTTGTTATTACTGTGGAGAGAGACACTTCTACCTGCAGAATAAATAATACAACATGAAGCAGTGATGTATAGACATGGGCTCATGAATTTCATGTGGTAAGTGTCCTTTTCTGTGTTCATGGAGGTAGAAATCAAGACGAAGGAAGCTGAAGCTACTTAGAAAAATTGTTAATTATTAAGCTTTGGTTTTTTGTTCATTTGTTTTTGACATTAGACACTATATGGTGACATTTATTCATGACATCTGAGTTAGGAAGCACGTGATTATAGTTTTCCTCCTTATCAAGGAACAGCAAGTGCTTGTGGAGGGGAAGCAGACACGGGCAAGGACAGTGGGATGGGGTGCTGCCCTTTGTTTTTCCAGACTGACTGTGGGACTCATGAGACCCATAGACATGCAGAGAGTGTCTGTGAGGGATGCATGAATGACTGTGTGTCTGCAACCCACTGAGAGGCACAGAGAGGGGCTGCCTCATGCTTAGGCAGAAGAGGTTACTACCTTAGCAGTGTGAATCCATGGGCACCATAATAATGCCAGTCCCCTCCCCACCTGTATAGTAATAGGCATGCTTTTGCTCCAGGAACCAGGTTGCTTGGAATTCCAATGGTGAGTCATTCCTTCAGGGGAGCATTGTTTTGAGCTTTATTTTGAAATAAAAACACTAATTGAGGGTAGTAAAGAAACTCTGCCGTGTGACAAGTGAGTCCTTCACTGGCAGTTGAGCCTGGTCTAAGGAGTCAGGATGGGATGGGGAGTGGGGACAAGGGAGGAGATAAAAAGTGAGTTGGCTCATTTCACCCTTTTGCCTCTGGACTTAGAATTTCATCTGACAGAGCACAGTCACGAGATATTGACTTATCTTGGTTGGCTGTAACTGGGGAGAAGGCAAATGTTTTCCTTCTTTACTATTTCCTGGCCTTCCTTCCACTGAGGATCTTTTTAAAAAAATTTTTTTAAATTTCTTTTCAGCGTAACAGCATTCATTGTTTTTGCACCACACCCAGTGCTCCATGCAATATGTGCCCTCCCTAATACCAACCACCTTGTTCCCCCAACCTCCCACCCCCCGCTTTTTTTTATTATTTTTTATGATGTTCTATTAGACAACATATAGTACAACATTAGCTTTTGATGTAGTGTTTAATAATTCATCAGTTGCATATAATACCCAGTGCTCATCAGATCACATGCCCTCCTTAACACCCATCACCAGTTACCCCATCCCCTGACCCCCTGCCTTCTGCAACCTTCAGTTTGGTTCCTGGAGTCCAGAGTGTCTCACGGTTTCTCTCCCTCTTTGATTTCTTCCCATTCAGTTGTCCCTCCCTTCCCCTGTGGTCCTCTGCACTATTCCTTATGTTCTACATATGAGTGAAACCATATGATAACTGTCTTTCTCTGCGTCACTTATTTCACTTAGCATAGTCCCCTCCAGTTCTATCCATTTCAATGCAAATGGCAGGTATTCATCCTTTCAGATGGCTGAGTAATATTCCATTGTATACATGGACCACATCTTCTTTATCCATTTATCTGTTGAAGGACATCTCAGCTCCTTCCACAGTTTTGATATTGTGGACATTGCTGCTATGAACACTGTATGCACATCTGTATCTTTGGGATAAATACCTAGTAGTGTAATTGCTGGGTCATAGGATAGCTCTATTTTTAATGTCTTGAGGAACCTCCATACTGTTTTCTGCATTGACCAATAACCAGAAAGGAAACTGACACAGAAATCAAAAACCTCCCACAAAAAAAGAGTCCAGGGGCAGATGGCTTCCCAAGAGAATTCTATCAAACATTTAAAGAAGAAATAATACCTATTTTACTGAAACTGTTTAGAAAAAATAGAAATGGAAGGAAAACTTCTAAATTCATTCTATGAGGTCAGCATTATCCTGATCCCAATACCAGGCAAAGACCCTATAAAAAAGGAGAATTACAGATCAATATCCCTGATGAACATGGATGCCAAAATACTCAACAAGATCCTAGCCAATTATCATATGGTTTCACTTATTTGTGGAGCATAACAAATAACATGGAGGACATAAGGAGATGGAGAGGAGAAGGGAGTTGAGGGAAATTGGAAGGGGAGGTGAACCATGAGAGACTATGGACTCTGAAAAACAACCTGAGGGTTTTGAAGGGGCAGGGGGTGAGAGGTTGGGGGAGCCAGGTGGTGGGTATTATGGAAGGCACGTATTGCATGGAGCACTGGGTGTGGTGCAAAAACAACGAATTCTGGTACACTGAAAAGAAATTAAAAACAACAACAAAAACAACAACAACAAACAAAACAAAAAACTAAGTAGCTAATTTGAATAGGCTCTTTGGTAGCCAGAGTAGTAACTCCTTAAAGATGCCCATGTCCTATTCTCTGGAACCTATGAATATGTTATTCATACTCATATTCATATCTAGAACCTGCCTTACATGTTAAAAGGAACCTGCAGATGCATTTATATTAAGGATCTTCAAGTGGGGAGATCTTCCTGGATAATCTGTGTGATGCCAGACAAGAGTCTGAATAGGAGCAAGAAGAAAGGCTCAGGGTCAGGAAAAAGAGATGTGAGGATGGAAGCAGAATCACAGTCAGAGAAAGGTATAAAGGTCCTGTGCTGACCTTTAGGGTGGAAGAAAGGGGCATGAGACAAGGAGTGGAAGCTCCCTTAGATACTGGAACAAGCAAGAAATCAGTTTCTTCCCTAGCCCTCCAGAAAGAGATACAGCTTGTGGACATATAGATTTTGACCTAGGGAAAGCCATTTCAGACTTCTGAGCTTCAGAACTGAAGACAACAATTTGTATTGTTTTAAGCCCGAAACTTGTGATTTGTTATAGCACCAAAAGGAAATTCAAATAGACTCCCACTCAGTAAATACAAGACAATTTGAAGATCAATAAAGATAATAACTGCAACAAATAAAAATACAGCAAATATGTTTACATTGAAAAAAAAAAGATCCTAGCCAACAGGATCCAACAGTACATTAAAGGGATTAGTACTACCACCAGGACCAGGTGGGATTTATTGGTGGGATGCAAAGGTAGTTAAACATTTGCAAATCAGTCAATGTGATTGATCACCTTGACAAAAGAAGAGAAAAGGACCACATGATCCTTTCAACTGGCATGGGGAAAGTATTTGAAAAATACAGTATCATTTCTTGTTGAAAATTCTTTAAAGTATAGGGACAGAGGAAAAACATACCTCAATATCATAAAAGCCATCTATGAAAAGCCCACAGAAAACATCATTCTCAATGGGTAAAAACTGAGATCTTTCCCCTTAAGGTTGGGAACATGACAGGGATGCCTACTCTTACTACTATTGTTCAACATAGTACTAGAAGTTCTAGCCTCAGCAGACAGACAACAGAAATAAAAGGCATTCAAATTGGCAAAGAAGTCAAGCTCTCTCGCTACACAGATGTCATGATACTTTTTGTGGAAAACCCAAAAGACTCCACCCCCAAATTATTAGAGCTCATAAATCAATTCAGCAACATGGCAGGATACAAAATGGAACGGGTTCCTTAATTTCTCTTTCTTTAGTCATATTGTTAATATATAACAGTGCAACTGATATTTGTGCATTGCTTTTGTATCCACTGAGGATCCTGATAAAATTTTATGCAAAGACCACTAGAGGGGCAAGTGTGCAGAGCCTTCCTGTGCATCTTCTGTAAAGTGGGCCACCTTGCTTCACCTAGCTATGCCAGGAACTAGGTTCTGTGTGCCCCAAGGCTGATTGCTTTAGGAGGCGATTTCCCCCCCTCTTTGAGACTTATGTGATTTCCTTGAAAACACAGAGCACAAAAGCACAAATTTTCCCTTTGTGCATGAAAGTCATCTGCTATTAATGCAGAGTTCTGAACAGAAAATAAGTCCTAAGTTATAGGCATGCTGCATTAGAGGTATATAAATTCATTCTGATGCCAAAGAGGCACTTCCTTTATTTTTCTTTCATTAGGTAATTGATCAGTAACATTGATCAGAAAAAATTGTGCCTGGGGTGCCTGAGTGGCTCAGTGGGTTAAGCATCTGCCTTTGCCTCAGGGCATGATCCCAGGGTCCTTCTCCCTGCTCAGCAGAGAGTGTGCTTTCCCTGCTCCCTCTTACCACCCCCCTCAACTTCTGCTCTCTGGCTCTCTCTCTCTCCCTCTCTCTCCCTGTCAAGTAAATAAGTAAAATTTAAAAAAAGGAAAAAATTATGCCTTGTTAACTATATTCTCAGATGAACATCAATGAACTCAACTGTCAGGACATCAATTCCTGTGTTAAGCATTAACTGGAACAGATAAAGCTGTGTGATATGTCCCTGGGTGGGATCCAGGACAGCCACACTCTCAAAGGGCATTCAGAAAATTTGATTTTACTATCCTATAATAAAATGGGAAATTGCACCTGACAGATGGAGATTTAAAGCTGTTCCAGTTCTCTAACATGAATGCTATTTGATGTTCCTGAGGCATCCTTTCTGAGAAGGAAAAATGACAGAGATGGGAGCAGCCTGTCCTCCTTGTACTGTAGATGTAAGCCTCCCCCAACTTCCCTTACAGCATACATTTTCTTTCCTAAACCCCATATCTTGTCATCGTTGGGGGAGAACTTAATGTTGAGAGATGACAACTGACTGTGTCAAATGCAGAGAAAGCCAGAAATGATCTACAAGCAAAGGCTTTTAGGGTCAGAGTATAAACACTGCCTTTTTAAATTACTTCATTGTGTGTTTTGGTCTTCTGAAGGTGGGCCTGCGTAATTGTCATCTCCATGAGAAATGCATATGGTTTGAGAGGAGCTGCAGAGTTTTTGGACTGCTGGCCAGGAAGTGGATTAGAGAAGCATTGGCTCCTGGGTTCTGGGAATCTGGAGTGTCAGAGCCTCTGCTTCAGAGTTGCTGCCTTGGCCTGTGATGAACGAGGCGATGCAGAAGAAGATGAGCCACCACAGGTGGAAAGCCCTGTTGAATCATAGGCTCGACTCTAGTCTGGATTCTCAGCACTGAGCAGGAACGTTTCCTTACTGGTGATATCTCTTTACCTGTGATCTCTTTACAGCACTTGCCTGGTATTGAATTGTAATGGCAGAATGTTTTAGGACTCTTGGGCTCAGGGCACCTTAACATTTCCTTTTCCTAACTGCCTATTTGACTTTAAAACAATTCAGGTTGTTTGCAGAACAAATTATTATTAGAATAATCCAGTCCCATTTTAAGTGGAACAGAAAGATCAAGAAATTGGGTTTAACATTTATTTTTTAAAGATTTTATTTATTCATTTTAAAGACAAAGATCACAAGTAGGCAGAGAGGCAGGCAGAGAGGAGAGGAGGAAGCAGGCTCCCTGCTGAGCATAGATCTTGATGCGGGGCTCGATCCCAGGACCCTGGGACCATGACCCGAGCCGAAGGCAGAGGCTTCAATCCACTGAGCCACCCAGGCACCCCAAGAAATTGGGTTTAAATGAAATCCAAAGAGAATATTGTTAGATAATTTGAGCATTTGACCATCAGGGTACATTGCATTGTTGAGAGAAGTAAGGGTGATACCTGCTTCCTTGAGATTTTAAAAAATGAAGTAACCAGCTACCTACTCTAGATGATGTTGCTATTCCCCACTCAGGAGCAAGAGGTTGAACTAGCTAGTGTTCAAGGTTCTCTCACCTTGAGAACTTGAGTGGTCCATGAGTGTTGTGTGATAAATTAGTAGGTGCATGATAGGAGCTTTTGGGGGGGTCAAGACACCAGACAGTCTTCTATGGGCTAAATTATGTCCTCACCCAAGATTCATATGTTGAAGCTATAATCCCCAGTGTCATGGTATTTAGAAATGGCACTTTTGGGAAGTAATCAGGTTTGGGTGAGGTCATAAGCATGGGGCTCTCATGATGGGATTAGTGCCTCATAAGAAGAGACACCAGAGAGCTTGTTCCTTCTCTTTCTACCATGTGATGACACAATGCAAAGGCAGCCATCTTCAAGCATGGAGGAGGGTTCTCACCAGAAACCTCAATATTGGCCCTTGAACTTGGACTTGTAGCCTCCAGACTGTGATAAGATAAATTTCAGTTGCATTAGTCACCCAATCTGTGGGATTTCATTGTTATGGCAGCCTGGGAAGACTGGCAATGCCCTAAGAGGTTTAGAATGTTGGGTCTGTAGAGGGGCCTGATGATCTTATCAGCAGTCTCTCTGTTACAGGTGGTAGACAAGTTTGGTTTACTCCTGCAAGCAATGTTCCTGGACACGTCAGTGGACTTACAGTCTCAGCAACTTTTCTAATTTTGGTGGGACATTCCAGGTGTCCTCTCCCTCCTACCCTGTAGATACTTACTTAACTGCTGCTAAGAAAAAAAAAATCAGAGGAATTTAAGTTTATCCTTCAGAGGACATGTTTCTGTATATCTTGAAAACAAAATAAAACAACCCAATAAATGACCCTGTATCAGAACACCCGCCTATGCTCCCATTAGCACTCTTTTATGGCCAAAGATATATGTAATTTTGCTGCTCAAGACCCAGCAGGATAAAACCTGGAATTCAGGGGCCCCCTATCAGGAACTATACCTCATTTGTCAGCTCACAAGTTGGTCTGCCATTTTCATGGTTGCTGGTAGAAAACACACAAGTCCTGTGCCAGAGGACAAGGACTCCATTCTTATAACAGTAACAGTAACCCATAATCAGAATTTTTCAGTACTCATCCAACTCAGTGGGTTGTGTCACAGGAGAGGAATCCTTCGGGCCTCTGAATTTTTATAATGGCAAGTCAGCATACCTGTTGTTCATTCCAGAGGGAGAGTAAATCTTTCGCCATCTTTCAAGGTTGTTCACTGTGCAAACATCCTTGAAAAGATAGTCCAGAACAAAGGCCACCAGTGCCTCTGCTAACAAGATATGCAGAAACATGAGAGACCCATGAGGAACTGTCTCCCAACATCTCCAAAAGCCATGTTCCACTTCTCCATCTTTACCCTTGCCTCACATCATATGCCCAATCATGGCAAACTGCTTGTATCCCTGCTTCATGGGGCTGCTTGTTCATAATACCTTTTTCCTCCTCAGATGCTTCTCGCTCATCCTTTAGGGCTCAGCAGTGCACTGTCTCTGCACTGGGTTAGAAACATTCCATGGCAAGATTTCTATGGAAGTCCATGAATATTGTGACAAAGAATCCAGGGTATGGCACACTTTTCCAGAATGAAGAGACCCTCCTTTGTTTCCCAAGATGACCTACCATCATTGCCATTCTTAAGGATCATAGGCAAATTCAGATGTGACTGTGGTTCATCTTTCCATGGACATATTTCCTGCCCTAGCCAACTGCAAGTCCCCAAGGATGGAGCTCCCCAAGGTTGGGAACCTTGGCAGAGTAGCAAGTTGGTGTTGAGCACATGTTAATTCCTCCCTGGTGGGTGGTTGATGAGTTCAAGGCCTGTGTTGGGTGTGGAGTCTACTAAAAACAGAACAGTAAAAACAATGACAATGAAAAACTTCACATAAAAAAAAAAACACAACTTCATGCCTTGTTGGCTTTAGTATAGAATTCTACCAATCATTTAAGAAAGAAATGATGCCAATTCAATTCAAACATTTCTAGAAACTTGAAGATGAGGGAAGAGTTCCTCATTTTCTATGAGAGCAGCATTACCTGTAATTTCAAAACCAGAAAAGAGGACTGCATTTTAAGATTTCTCATGAACATAGATGTGAACATTCTTAAGATTTTAGCAAGTTGGATACAATAAAACATAAAGAATAAATCACAACCAAATAGAGTTTGTTCTAGGAACACAAGGACAGTTTAACATTAGAAAATAAATCAATGTAGTTATTTTTAACAGACTAAAAAGGAAAATCATATGATCATCTCAATAAATGTAGAAAATAATTTGACAATATCCAACATCCAAACACGTTAAAAATTGGTAAAAAATAGTTTCTAGAATATAGATCCTCTACCTCTTTGGTTAGGTTTATTCCAAGATATCTTAAGGTTTTTGGTGCTATTGTAAATGGAATTGATCCCCAATTTCTCTTTCTACAGTTACATTGTTAGTGTCTAGGAAAGTAAATGATTTCTGTACATTAATTTTGTATCCTGCCACATTACTGGATTGTTGTATGAGTTCTAGTAGTTTGGGGATGGAGTCTTTTGGGTTTTCCATATAAAGTATCATGTCATCTGTGAAGAGAGTTTGACTTCTTCTTTGCCAATTTGTATACCTTTTATTTCTTTTGTTGTCTGATTGCTGTTGTTAGGACTTCTAGTACTATGTTGAGCAAGAGTGGCATCCTTGTCGTGTTCCTGATCTTAAAGGAAAGGCTCTCAGCTTTTCCCTATTGAGAGTGAAATGCGTTGTGGGCTTTTCATAGATGGTTTGTATGAAGTTGAGGAATGTTCCCTCTATTCCTACATTCTGAAGAGTTTCAACCAGGAAATGATGCTGTATTTTGTCAAATGCTTTTTCTGAATCAATTGAGAAGATCATACAGTTCTTTTCTATTTTTATTAATGTGTTCTATCACAATGATTGATTTGCAAATGTTGAACCACCCTTGCATCCCAGGAATAAATCCCACCTCATCATGATGAATAATCCTTTTAATGTACTGTTGGATCCTATTGGCTAGGATCTTGTTGAGCAGTTTGGCATCCATGTTCATCATGGATATTGGTGTGTAATTCCCTTTTTTGATGGGGTCTTTGCCTGGTTTGGGGATCAAAGTAATGCTGGCCTCCTAGAATGAGTTTGGAAGTCTTCCTTCATTTGAAACAGCTTCAGAAAAATGGTATTATTTCTTCTTTTAAAAAATTATTTTTTAATTTCTTTTCAGTGTTCCAGAATTCATTGTTTATGCACCATACCCAGTGCTCCATGCAATACATGCCTTCCGTAACACCCACCACCAGGCTCACCCAACCTCCCACACCCTCCCCTCCAAAACCCTCAGTTTGTTTCTCAGAGTCCACTGTCTCTCATGGTTCATCTCCCCCTCCAATATTATTTCTTCTTTAAATGTTTACTAGAATTCCTCCAGGAAGCCATCGGCCCTTGACTTTTTTTTTGGGGGGGGG